>NW_024737475.1:0-41314 GCF_018991925.1 Homarus americanus
GGAAAGTAGATTATCGACTTTTCGGGGAAGTAGATTTTCGAATTTTCGGGGGAAATATTACCTAATTTTGCGAAGTAGATTATCATAGAAAACGGAAATTTGTATCATAAAAAATGGGAAATATCTACTTTCCGGGAAAGTTGGTTATCTACTTTCCCGAAAAGTAGATAGATTTTCTACTTTTCGGGAAAGTAGATTATCGACTTTTCGGGGGAGTAGATTTTCGAATTTTGGGGGAAATATTACCTAATTTTGCGAAGTAGATTATCATAGAAAACGGGAAATTTGTATCATAAAAAATGGGAAATATCTACTTTCCGGGAAAGTTGGTTATCTACTTTCCCGAAAAGTAGATAGATTTTCTACTTTTCGGGAAAGTAGATTATCGACTTTTCGGGGAAGTAGATTTTCGAATTTTCGGGGAAATATTACCTAATTTTGCGAAGTAGATTATCATAGAAAACGGGAAATTTGTATCATAAAAAATGGGAAATATCTACTTTCCGGGAAAGTTGGTTATCTACTTTCCCGAAAAGTAGATAGATTTTCTACTTTTCGGGAAAGTAGATTATCGACTTTTCGGGGGAGTAGATTTTCGAATTTTGGGGGAAATATTACCTAATTTTGCGAAGTAGATTACACTGGTCTACAAAAAAATATTTTTTTTTCTGGCATGAAACCTTTTAACTGTTTTTTACTAACTTTAAGGTGCTGAATCCAAATCTGATCTCAGATTTGCTCCATCACGTAACGTGCCAGAATTTACTGAGCTACTAGAGATTGAGGATATAGACCGGAATTCACCTGTTTCTACTGATGAAGATGAAGAGACTGATCTTTTCAAGCCATCTGGTGAAGATTGTGAAAAGCCAACGTTGTTTACTCAGTCAGAACTGAATGATCTGGTCAGAGATCTAAATTTGCCAAAACAGTCTTCTGAATTGTTAGCTTCCAGGCTTCAAGAGAAACGACTCTTAAAACCTGGCACGAGTGTCTCCTTTTATCGCAACAGAGAAGAGCAACTGCGGAAGTACTTTCATTCATATGACCAGCTTGTTTTTTGTAATGATGTAGAAGGACTTCTTCTCTCCATGGGACTACCAGCATATGATAGTAAGGATTGGAGACTTTTTATTGACAGTTCTAAAAGGAGCTTGAAATGTGTTCTTCTTCATAACGGAAACAAGTATGGTTCAATTCCAATCGGACATTCTGTACAAATTAAAGAAGAGTATGAAAACATTAAGACTGTTCTAGAGAGGTTGCAATACCATGCTCATGAATGGTTAATTTGTGTGGACTTGAAAATGGTAAACTTTCTATTGGGCCAGCAAGGAGGGTACACCAAATATCCCTGTTTTCTGTGCTACTGGGACAACAGGGCTACAGCAGACCATTGGGTGAAAAAGAATTGGCCACCAAGACATAGTTTGACGCCTGGTGACAAGAATATCATTAACGATCCTTTGGTTGACAGGAAAAACACTGTCCTTCCTCCTCTGCACATAAAACTTGGTATCATGAAGCAATTCGTCAAGGCTCTTGATCATAGTGGAGAGTGTTTCAGATATATATGTTCAACCTTTCCAAGTCTTAGCGACGAGAAGAAAAAGGCAGGGATTTTTTATGGACCTCAAATAAGAACACTACTCAGAGATCCACACTTCCTTGCAACAATGACTGAGGCACAGGCAAGAACTTGGAATGCTTTCTCTAATGTGGTGCGGAACTTCTTAGGGAACAAGAAAGCGGACAACTATCAAGAAATTGTGGAAGAGCTGCTCTTGAGTTTACATGCACTTGGATGCAGAATGAGTATCAAGGTTCACTACTTACACAGTCACTTGGACGAGTTTCCAGAAAATCTGGGAGAAGTGAGCGAGGAGCAAGGGGAGCGCTTTCATCAAGACATTAAAGTAATGGAAGAACGTTACCAAGGTCGATGGGACTCGAACATGATGGCGGACTACTGCTGGAGTTTGATGAGAGACATTCCAGAAGCTGTACATAAGAGATCGGCCAAAAAGAGGAAGTTTATGTAACTGTAACTTGATCTTAATACTTGCACTATTTCTACCGTACATTAATTGTTTTTTTTCACCCTTCAATGTTACATTTAAATATTATATGTGCATTAACTTTCCAATTTGATATTATCAATTTTGGGTTATAGAAAAATACAAATTATAATGCTGAAAAAATTTATGTATACATGTTTAAACCGTCAATTTTGATCCAAAAGTTTACGTTTCCCAGCAAAAGTGCAATATGGTATATCTCAAAAACCTGATGTGATAGACAAAAACCAAAGTCATATTTGGATTCTGCACCCCAAATTTACTTAAAATCCGTTTAAAACCTTGTGCCAGAAAAATTGTGTTGACCGGTGTTATCATTCCTCCTAACCACCCATTACAGACAACTTTTAATCACATGATAAAGTAAAAAATAAGTTTTGGAACTTGGCAGAATTGGCCCAAACCGCTATTACTAATCAATATTTTGTCAACACTCCCGTTCCGCATCCTGGTACATAAATGTCACATTATGTTTGCTATCTGTCCATTAAAGTCTCGCCCAGCGTCGTCAGTTTACCCTCCCTTATTCTTTCCTTTATTAAATCCTACAGCTTATGTCACCACACTTCCTACAAATGTCCTTCATTCATTACATTGTCATCATATGTCAGCAGCTATCCTCCAGATATCCTTCCTTCATTATATTGTCGTCATTTGTCACCATCTTTCCCTCATACATCCTTCGCCAGCGCCATTCTTGTCCTCATTGTGCTGGGCGCTGGACACAAATCCTCACGTTCATTGCAGATTGCATCGAACTAGAGATTTTTGTTGTCTCCTAACTTGCCTCTGGTTTACTGCTTCCTAGCCTTGGTCTCCTTGGCAATATATGTTTACGTACCCCTGCTCAATGTTCACCAGAATTTTTTTTTTTAACATCTAGTCGATATATTATCTGTTTAAATTTAATTTCGAAAGAGGCAGTAAATAGGAAGCTTAATATAAACATCCAATATATATTTGAGTACAAAATAAGCTGCAGTATTTCCGAGCAGGTTACATTCCCGCTCCTAAATTCAACGTTCGTTGGAGGGGAAAGATAAGCACTGGAGCCTGACTTTACCAAAATTGGCTTTTAATCCACAGACGTAAACATTTGGCGAAATATAGCCACCGCAACGTAAATCTATCTACCTATCTATCTATCTATCCATGTGTATGTGTGTGTGTGTGTGTGTGTGTGTGTAATGATACTAATAATAATTCACGGTTTATTGAAAGAGCATGACAGCAGGAAGGCGGAAAATATAGAGTTACATAATTGGAGAATGGGTTTCTTGATTGACAAATAATATACAAGTAATATAAGTGATACAAATATGATATATAATAATTAGGTGGGGAGAAAATCATACTACAGGGCATCTCAACACAGTGACAGTGCAAAAAGGTAAGATTGGGTCGGAGTGAATACACTGGTTGATTACGAGCTGTTGATAATTTTTACAATGATTGGGACTGGGCTGTTCTTATAACGATCATTACGTGCTCGTATGGGCTGGATGCAATTGTGGTGTCGAACAGGAATTCGAGGGCGAGATATCTCGGGTGGAAGTAGAAGCCGGTTACGAGGATGGTGCAGAAGTTTCTCACCAAATTTGCAGATGAGGTAGTGGTGATAATCAGAGAGAACCGAGAGGGTCAGAGTGTTGAGCGCTTCTTGATATGTGGAGTAGGAGGGGGATAGAATAATCTTGCATGCCCTCTTTTGCACCTTTTCTCAGTGTTTCCATTATGTGGCATTTAGGGAGGAAGACCAGACATAGGCGGCGGAGGAGGTGGAGACGAAAATTGGAGGATTTGACAACTGTACTGATGTGTGGTTTCCAATTTAGTTTGTTATCAAAAGTGACGCCGAGGAGCTTAGTGGAGTCCACAAACTGGAGTGTGTTGGGGCCCAAAGTAATGGAGGGAGGTGGGACACGGCCGGAGGAGAGGTTGATGTGCATAACCATGGTCTTAGTATGATTTATGGTGACGTGGTTGTGGGTGGCCCAATTTTGGAGATTGTTCACTAAATCCTGGAGGGCGGTGGAGTCGGGAGCCTAGTTGTTGACACTGACCCCAATGGTGGAGTCGACAACATATTTCCAGCGTGCAGAGGTTTCTCTTCGGGCATCATTGATAAGCATAGAGAAGCAAGGCGGTCCTATCTTGGTGCCTTGGGGGACGCCATAGGTGAGTGACTGGTGGGCTAATCCTGTAAAAAAAAATCTAACCTAATTTAACCTAAACGAACCCCAGTGTACAATGAAAGACAAAAGTCGTGTCGTGAAATTTGGTGAAAACATATGCTGAAGGGCTACACTTTTGGTGCGCTCTGCCTTGTGGTAGGGGGCTCTGATAATGTTTCACGAGTTATATTTAATCTATATGTGTAAATTGGTCAACAAATTAAAGCTTAAATTAATATGCTACACATTGACGAAACCTGTAAAAGGAAATATCATATTTCAAACACCCCAAAATGAAATGTTAAAAGTTCAAGTGGCCAAATACAGGAAAATACAAATAGAGATAAAACATTAAAACGAAAGAGTAGAATTCAGTATTGGCTGTGTCAGAAAAGCTTTCATAAAGAAGTGATCCATGACGCAGCTGCCACTGACCGGCATGGTGGAGTCTGAGGCTGCCAGATGGGACAGTCGTGTGGGTGGCAATGTTGTGGATGGCTGAATGGGAGTGAAATGTACTGAAAATTTACATTTACATAAAGGTTACCCTGATTAAAGCATGCTAGCATACTATTTTAGGGTAATCATTTATGGACACCGTTTATTATATCCTATTCTCGATAAGAACACATTAAGTATTAAGGTATGTCATCTTTAGTGCTGTTAAAATAAGATAGTACTGAATATAAGGTCAACAAAAGTAAAGGGGATGTAGCTTGAGTGGTTGATGTAGGGACGAGGATGTGATGTGATTTATAGAAGCATGAGTTCCTTTCTCGTCCAGTGGTTGGGATTTACTTATCATAGCTACTGTCTTTGTTCAGGAAGATATACTGAATATTTTACTGATTTATCCAGTTTTGGGAAAGGCATCCTGGCTGACTCATGAACTGAGAGATACTTTTCAGAGAATTTTTCTCCCGACCTGTGAGCCCCACACGATTCAGCTCTCACTAATGCAGTTTATGACCAATTCTTGGACGCCCATGTTCCTCAAAGAGAGATAGAGTCCCACCTGCCAAGAGATCACGTACACTATCGTGAGTTCTGAGGCTGACTTGACAAGATTCTTTGCCTCAGATGGTCACTGATCGGACTCCCAGGTCAACATGACGGAATTTTCGTGTTTATATGATCTATTAATACTGGTTCTTTTTTTTATATTCTAAAGTACAATATATACAATAATTAAAAGCCCAAAACACCGTCATTATACTTGGGGAGAGTTACTTTTTTTCTGTCCTGACTTCATTAACGAAATTTTCTATACCAAGAAAAACATAGTTACGAAAAGAATTTAAAATTACGCTACAATAATCTGGGAAAAAACTCATTTGGCTACAAACTTACTCTATCGGGAACCTCTAATGTATTTTCCCTGTTGTCTGGAAGTCACGTTGTGTCAATATAAATATGTCTGGACTCGGAACGTGTCATGTTGATTGCCTTAACTCAACGAACTCTCTCGAAAATAGACCAGATCTCTCATAACAAGCTCGCCGAAGCACCTGTGAGACAGCGTAAGTAAGATTAACTCGGGGACTTGAACAACATCAAAACCAATTATCTGTCGACACCACAAGAAGAATTTGGCAAAATTCACCTTCACTCACGCCTTATTTATTCCCACGTTTGATGTGGGATAAGCTTCTCTGGCCCTCCTCATGTTCTTCCTTCAATAATTGTGAAGGAAGAAGATATATATTAAATAACTAACGTTGTTACTATATTTCTCTCCTCATTTTTATTTGGGTCGCTTATTTTCTCCAAATAAATCTTTGAATGATTTGCTGAACAATAATGAAAACAGAATTTCGCATCAAAAAAGCAATTCCCAAATAGTTTTCTGAAACAGACATTATATGTATACTAAACATATCCTAAAAAAAAGGTGTAATTGTGCGACTATATCTCTGAAGAAAAGGGAAATCACCTTGATAGCGAGGAGAGCCACACAACAGGTGGTGAGAGTGACTGGCTGGAACGGTGTGTTCAAGAGGAAAAAGAAGAGAGAGAAAGCAAGAGCAGACGGGTGGTGGCCCATAAATCTATCACCATATAAACTGTAGACACTATATAATACAGTAGCTCCCCAGCCACCAGATACACTGTGGTCACAATATAATACAGTAGCTCCCCAGCCACCAGATACACTGTGGTCACAATATAATACAGTAGCCCCCCAGCCACCAGATACACTGTGGTCACAATATAATACAGTAGCCCCCCAGCCACCAGATACACTGTGGTCACAATATAATACAGTAGCTCAGCCCAGCACACCAGTATAGCCACCGTGGTCACAATATAATACAGTAGCTCCCCAGCCACCAGATACACTGTGGTCACAATATAATACAGTAGCCCCTGTTTCACCAGATACAATTGTGGTCACAATATAATACAGTAGCCCCCAGCCACCAGGATACACCGTGGTCACAATATAATACAGTAGCTCCCAGCCACCAGATACACTGTGGTCAATATAATACAGTAGCCCCCAGCCACTCAGACACACTGTGGTCAATATAATACAGTAGCTCCCAGCCACCAGATACACTGTGGTCACAATATAATACAGTAGCCCCCCAGCCACCATATAAACTGTAGACACTATATAATACAGTAGCTCCCCAGCCACCAGATACACTGTGGTCACAATATAATACAGTAGCTCCCCAGCCACCAGATACACTGTGGTCACAATATAATACAGTAGCCCCCCAGCCACCAGATACACTGTGGTCACAATATAATACAGTAGCCCCCCAGCCACCAGATACACTGTGGTCACAATATAATACAGTAGCCCCCTAGCCACCAGATACACTGTGGTCACAATATAATACAGTAGCCCCCCAGCCACCAGATACACTGTGGTCACAATATAATACAGTAGCCCCCCAGCCACCAGATACACTGTGGTCACAATATAATACAGTAGCTCCCCAGCCACCAGATACACCGTGGTCACAATATAATACAGTAGCTCCCCAGCCACCAGATACACTGTGGTCACAATATAATACAGTAGCCCCCCAGCCACCAGATACGCTGTGGTCACAATATAATACAGTAGCCAAGGCCATGGAGACAGCTGCCAGCCTGATCTGTCGAGCTTTCCCCTACTCCATCTCCTCCCATCCTGGATTGATCAACATCCTCCACCAACAATACAGTGGAATGATTGACGATTAACCCACAACTGATATACAAAAGTAACAATTTCAACTCAAAAGAAAGAAACCAGTGTTAGAGAGTGACACTCAATGTTCAGTGGTCAATTGTGACCTAACGCGGGCCTCTCACACCCAGGGTCGTCTGTACACTCACCACCATCAACACTGGATGAAAAAACAAAATAAAACTTCAGATTTCATCATGAGAGAAATCAGGATTCCCCTTCTTCACTTAGGTGAGGAATTATGAATTTTTAACTCCATCACATGAGGAACAAGAAACCATCTCCTAACCCTGTGTAAGCTGAAGAACCTACCCGGACCACGTGGTGGATGTGCTAAAGCCTTTTTTTTTTTTTTTTTGTGATTATCCCATCAATTCACAGGTCACTGACCCACATCGGGAGCTGGGAGGCGAAAAAATAATAATAATAATAATAATAATAATAATAATAATAATAATAATAATAATAATAATAATAATAATAATAATAATAATAATAATAATAATAATAATTATAATAATAATAATAATTAATTTAAGCAAAAGTTTTATTAAAAAATACTAAAATTAAAATAATGAAATAACAATAATAATAATAATAACAAAGAACCATAAAGAAATACATAAATAAAAAAAATCAAGAGTGAGAAACAATATACTGTACACTATGTATGTTGTGTTGTCAATTGCATATAAGAGAAACAATTAAGATCTGGCAATTTTTTTTTTAACGGGGAATAGCCCACCGGGGCACAGGTCACTAACCCACATCAGGGCCCGGGGGGCGAAAATTTAATAATAATAATAATTCATAGTAAATAAAATTTATAATAAAAAGTAAAATAAAATATTAATGGTAATAATAATAATAAGAGCACTGTGATAATAATAAATACAAAGAAATGCAAGAATGAAAAAAAATCAACAGTGAGAAACGCTGTATGTATGTTGTTGTGTCATGTAATAGAAACAATTGAGACCCTACAATTGTGTGTAAATGAGGCAGAAAGTCAGATCAGCAACCTGGGACTTGGTCACAATTTTCGTGATGCCATACAGCAGCAGGGTCTACCATTAGCCAACACATTATGCTTCCAATATCTTCCCAGGCGGTAGTACCTCCCTGTTTGACAGCTGCCCACTAACTACTACCTACTTACTAGAGATTCTATTCGGTAGAGACGGTAACCTGTTTATTTAATTGTACTTTTGTTTGAGACGGTGTTGTAATATAGGTTATCTCTTAAAAGTACGTTGCTTATTCCTTATATGCAACCTTTGGACACTTCACACACATATAGTGCTTGATCATGCCTGCCTGGATATAGGTAGGCAAACTATTTATGAACTATTTACCCTTAAATACCATAATGCATAACTACTTGAAACTAAGGATCAGTTATTCAAGGTTTAGGAGTAGTTATTGTAGTGATTTTACGTTTATTCATTTTTTCATACTCTACCCTGAAGATGTTTACCTCCCTAAGACTAAAGGCTAACTGGGATCACGACACTCCTGTCACTTAACGCCCACAACACCAGGACAGTTCTCCACCGGTCACTCGTGTGTCTCCTGCCACTTCACGCCCATAACACCAGGGGAATGTTCTCCATCGGTCTCCAGTGTGTCTCCTGCCACTTCACGCCCACAACACCAGGGAAATGTTCTCCACTGGTCTCCAGTGTCTCCTGCCACTCCACGCCCCAAAAACCTGAAAGACAGTTCCCGTCACACTACCAGAATTTTTTTTTATAATAACGGCTACCTAAAGATTACCTTCCAAATCGTCCCAAATGGGTGTTCGTGAAACAGCAGACAATTCATTGCCATAGATATTCGTATATAAGAAAAAATCACAATTGGGAGAGAGAACTGCGGTGGAGTGCTAAGATCCTGCCCACGTGTATCAAGAATTTAAGTTTGCAGTTTCTGACATGCATCATGCATCATCTGTTTCCTCCATCCAGGTCAGACTATCAGCTGATACTGTACAGTAGCACGGCTCTCTAGCGCGGGACACAATTGTCCTTTATCACAGGAGACAGGTGTCATTTACCACAGAGGACAACAGCTCTTTGCAACAGGGAGAAAGGGTTTCCGGCTCGGGCGATACCTGTCATCTGCAATAGGAGATATGATCTGTGCTTTTAGGTCAAGTCTTCTCTTTGGGTGTATAACCTCTGTTAGCTAGTGTGTAGCTGACGTCCGTTGGCTAATGTGTAGCTGACCTCTGCTGACTAGTGTGTAGCTAACCCCTGCTGACTAGTGTGTAGCTAACCATTGCTGACCAGTGCGTAGCTGACCCCTGCTGACTAGTGTGTAGCTGACCCTGCTGACTGGTGTGTAGTTGACCATTGCTGACCAGTGCGTAGCTGACCAATGCTTACTAGTATGTAGCTGACTCCTGCTGACTAGTGTGTAGCTGACCCTGTTAGCTAGTGTGTAGCTGACGTCCGTTGGCTAATGTGTAGCTGACCTCTGCTGACTAGTGTGTAGCTAACCCCTGCTGACTAGTGTGTAGCTAACCATTGCTGACCAGTGCGTAGCTGACCCCTGCTGACTAGTGTGTAGCTGACCATTACTGACTACTAATACTTCTTTGCTGTCACTCTTAATCGAGTATAACGATCATCCAGCTATGAGACAATGATATGAATTATTAAGGATGTCACCTTTGTTGGTGAGTTTTAAGGTGATTATCGAGGCCGATACGGGACCGACAGGGTCGTTCACAGATGTTGCACTTATTGATGGCTACATCTAGTGCGGGAGGGGTGGCTGCAACGACTTTCCGGCATAGGCACTTGTCTGCCTTGGCTTGCAGTCGGGCTAATTCGAAAGTATTGACACCTTCTTTTGCCAAGAGGGCGGTTCTTCTTTCAGGATGCTCATTTGTGCCAGTATCCAGAAGGGTCCTGATATACCATGCAGCGACCATAAGATGTTGTATAGTTTGTTTTTGTTTTAATCTGTAGTTATAATTGTTTTCGACGCATAAGGATGACCTTACTGGGTGCGGTTGGCCAGTCCGGTTGGCTCTTTAGGCAGGCTATGTTTAGGGCATCTTTTCTAGCCTCCTCCCCATGTGGGGTGAAAAGAGTGGGTCCTCAAAAGGGCTGCTCATTGGCACAGAGGGGACCGGATTGGACTGCTGCCTAGATCCAAGTGCATAAACGACCATTTTATCTGTGCTGCCCATGTGCAGAGTTGTGACTAGAGACTCCCGGGAGTCATCTCTGCCTGTCCCCGTCGCCACTCGTCCATCTAAATAACTCAGTTTGTTGGGTTTCACCTTAGTAGCTTGGCTATCATGCATTGCCTTAGTCTGCCGGTGTAGTCGTTGGGTTCCCATGTTGGTCACCTCTTCCGCCTATACCGCCGTTGGGGTCTTGTTCGAGATCTGCAAGCATGTCTGCCTGATGCGGGGCTCCACTGCAGATTTTTCGTTCGGGGTTTACTCCCGTAGCCTTATACCTACCAAGGTTAATCCACAAGGCGCCAGGACGTGTCCACATGCCAGTGGGCCTAGGCACCGTCCCTCTGGGGCTCACTGCTACTCCAAGATCCTCTGCTGGTCTAGCCTGGGCCCACGAGGCATCCAGTTACCGTGTGTTGCTACGAGGAGGCACAGCAGGAGTCTTGAATGGTGAAGATGCTGCGTACTGGCAGGGGGAAATTTATGCAAGTTGTTTCCTTGCTCGCCATAAGGGTTAGCCAGCGGCGGTAACTGAAAGCGAGAGGAAACAAGCAATGCTTGCACCTTAACACTAACATAATGCTGCTACACTAGATGCATTGCACTACCTTTTGTGCACACACACACACACACACACACACACACACACACACACACACACACACACACACACACACACATACACACACTAATTTGGACGCAGGGTCACGCGTATATAGAGTCACAGGGGCGCTTAAATATGTGCAAAATCAAGTAATTTATTGATACCGGTCTGATGACGTGAATATTAAATACATTTGCATTAAAAAAAAAGATAATTGATTTCGACTGAAAACAACAACAACAACGAGGAGCAGTATCAGGACAATACTATGATAATCATCTGCGTTATTGTAGAGACACTTCATTAAACGGGTCCAATTAACATAGTCAACAACGATGACTGTTGAGAATTTTATTGAGTATTTTTGGTGAGTTGAATGAATGTTGGTTGTTTTTATTGACAACTCATTAGCGGTACAATGGTACAGGAATACTATTTTTTCATTTGCATAAACATATTTAATAGTAGATTAAGGTATAGTAATCATTAAATGCTTTGTACACAATCATGTCCAAATATGGAGTTCATAGTAAACATATTTTTGAGACGGGTGAATGAGCCTGTCTCGTTTTTACAGGTGTCTCATTAGCGATGCACTAGTGCCGGTATAAAGTTTTATTTCACAAACCTCGTGTACCTGTTAATGACATAATAAGTTACAGAGGAAGTTGATTTAAAAAAAATGTAAAAGGAAAGAAGGTAGTGTAAGGAATATTTACTAAAACAGGTTTACAAGAAGATAAAAGGTAATGGCAGGATACTTAATGCTGTGAAATGTGTGGAAAGTGAAGCAAATGAAAAAATATAGATGAAATGAATAGGATGGAACTAGAAACAATTAAAATAATAAGCTCCTATTTGAAGCAGAAGAAATGAAAGATAAATGGACAGATTATCAAGAACGCTGTACTGACAGTGATGAAGTATCAGTATCTGTAGGCAAAAATGAGAATATAAAAGGCTTGTGGTGTTAATCAGTTTCAAGCAGTTATTAACCATTGGGGCAGGATTGGTATATGAAATTTGTGACTTAATTCACTACAAAAGACACCCTCACAGAAATATAAAATTATTCATGTTTTGCGTATTAACTAAAATATCAGGAAATAGTTTAGAACTAGTAGTTAAATAAGACATGTGAGTAAAATTTCAATAGATTTAATTTTAGATACTGTAGGATAAGACTACATTAACAATAAGTTATTAGGAGATCAATATAGATTTAAATAAAGAGATAACTAAGAAAAGTAATTTAGGTGACCTTGCTGTAGAGGTCTCAGGAAACTTTTATAATTATTTTATTGATTTCCGAAAACCACATGATAGAGTAAAACACAAACTAACTTATAGACCTATAAGATACATTTGGCTTCATTGATTAGTGTATTACAATAATCTTTACTGGCTCTAGGAAGCTGTTTGTTAGGATGTTATGAACTTATTTGTCGTTTTGAAGATATACAGGGACTTATGCAAGGTTGTGTGCTGTGATCATTATTATAAATGAGAGAAGTTGTATAGTGATGGAAGAACAAAGGGTACAACTATATTGATCAATCGGCGAGGAGAGGACACTGCTCTTATTGATGAAAGTGAAGAGGCAGTAAAAAAATTAATGCAAAGTCAGAAAAAACATTAGGTTATGTAATGACGGAAGTAATTATTGTTTCTAAATTAAATGTAAATCAGCATAAATCAGAGAGCTGTTAAACATGAACATTAATTTCAGTTTCAGCAAACATAAAAAATAAGCTAAAGTTCCGCAAACTGTTTCTACGGAAGAACGATAGAGACAGGTTAAAATGAGAAGAAAAAAAATAATGATATAAGGTTAATTTGTAGTACACAGTCGCGGACAATAGTCGCTCCCCGGGATGCAAAATGAGTCACGGGAATGAGTCTCCGAAATTATTTACCCTGACTATCGTCTGGTTCGGGTGTACTGTTTTATCTCATTTGGGGTCGATACTGGTTCATTTTGGGAGGGAGCGAATTTAGACCCTGACTGTACGCTGCTCCACACTTCGCGTGGCTCTTGAACAAGGAATTGGTGGAGGAGGGAAAATTTATGAATTTGAGTCAATACCATCCAAAAATCATCATTTGTGCCTGAGTACTTGGTTACTATTGTGTTCAAATTTCAGCTCCCGAGCTTAAAAGATGCCTGAAATATCACTCTGACAATCAACTAACGAAGGAGACAGAGAAACCATTGTGGGCCCCCCCACCCCTTGCTACTTGGAGACGGAATGGGGGAAGGCGAACAACAAATGAAGTACTAATGGTGGTTAGGGAAAATAGTAAAGTACCGGAAAATTTCTAGAATAAGAAAACAGATAGTTTGTCCATACCACTAGAGATGAGGGAACACTGGTAAATGGATAAGACAGTAGGTAAGAGGGCTAGGGGAAGACCTCAATTAGAATAGATCACGTAAACTAACTTAAGGAGCCAACCCCCAGATAATAGTACGCCCTCCCGGGGGAAGGGAGTATATGAATAATCAATGACCAAAAGGTTTGAGCTCTGGATTGTAAGAAACTGGGCTGTCTGTAGTCAATTGCAACTCTCCCTCTCCCCAGTCGTTACAACACATGCGTCACTGGAACAAGAAAAGGGAGAGCCAAGATGTGTGGTTGTATCCTGTGCTCCTGCCTCACCACATATATCAACAAACACACAACCATCATATGAGAACACGTAAGTGAGGTGTTCACTGGGAGGTAACCAGTGATCATGGTCCTGGGTGCTTATCGCCGAGCGTGAGAGCGCAGGGAGCCCAGACTGGCAGATGTTGCAAATCAGCTGGCCTCGCTCAGCCTCTGATGCAGTGTAGTCTCCAGTATGTATGAAGCATCAATAAATATAGGATCAGGTGGTGTGAGAGCATTTGTTCTTTCTCAGCAGTCTTAGGGTTTCAGATTCCCGGCGGTGGAGAGGTGTTTGGGACCTTCCTGGCTTCGCTGGGTCTGTTCACCTAGCAGTAAAGAAGTAGGTGCCTGGTTAGCCAGTGAAGATTGGGAATTCGTGGCATTCAGGGGACAGTTGTTTGGGCTTCCATAACGAGGACGCAAGCCACTGGCTGTGGGGCTGCATATCGCTCATGGGGCCGCAAGGTGGCCGCAGACAGCTAAATTTCCTCTTGGGCGCTAAACCTTCCTGCGCTTCCTCCCAATGATGAGAATTTAATAAAATAAAATAAAACATATAACTTAGGGAATAACTACTGAGTCAGTGTTGAATAACTTAGGGAATAACTACTGAGTCAGTGTTGAATAACTTAGTGAATAACTACTGAGTCAGTGTTGAATAACTTAGGGAATAATTTGGTATTATATATTTAAGTATTATACATTTAGGTGAATATTTATGTAATACAAAGCCTGAGCAAGTCCTGAACTACGTACAGTTCATATGGGGCAGATGGCATCAGATGATGAAAATCAAACGCATTAAGCAAAAGAAAATTAAAATCGAATGCATTGACGTTGAACAACTAAATCAGACACTAAAACGCAACATATCCCTTTTCTGTATTAAAACCAGAGATCAAAAGTGAATGATGAACACCCTCAGTAATTGCAAACTATTATTTATACCCAGATAATGACCGAGTGCCAGAAAAATAAATTAAATTAGTTTTTTTGGAGGAACTCAAAGGGAAGTGAAATATCAAGAATGAAGAATGTGGAAGCATAATGAAGAGGTCTTCATACATCAATGGAATGACGGTTGCGACGATATGACTGCACTCTGGCAGGTTCGGCAAATTCAATTTCAGAGGAAGTCTCATGAATGATGGCACAGGGAGAGGTACGAGGCTACCTTCAGCATTTCTAAATGTGAATTTCTCTATGCTAATGAGTACACCACCAGACGGTGTAATGAGCGTCTAGCCACCCTCCCGGCTAACAAATTCCTGCTCAGGTCACCCATTAGCGCCAATGCGACCTTCTTCCCGCTTAACGCCACGAAATATTCATTTGGTTCATCTCCATCATTACATGGGATCCGGTATCTCACATTAGCTGCGCATCAACCTCAATGTACACGTCTTACAGTCATGATCACACACTGCTGCTTGCTGGATGTTCATCGTAAGCCTACCCATCACTCCACCTCCTTCTTGATCTTCACCTGCCTCTCCTACCATACACCTATGAATATAAGACTTATTATACCAAGCTCTCGCCTTCTTTTCTCGCATTATGTTTATATCACCATAGTAAATTCTGATCGAGAGATGAAGGGAGAGGAGAGAGAGCGAGGAGTGAGGGAGGGAACGGAGAAAGAGCGAGGAGTGAGGGAAGGAGTGGAGAGAGAGAGCGAGGAGTGAGGGAAGGAGTGGAGAGAGAGAGAGAGAGGAGTGAGGGAAGGAGTGGAGAGAGAGAGCGAGGAGTGAGGGAAGGAGTGGAGAGAGAGAGCGAGGAGGTGAGGGAGGAGTGGAGAGCGGAGGTGAGGGAAGGAGTGGAGAGAGAGAGCGAGGAGTGAGGGAAGGAGTGGAGAGAGAGAGCGAGGAGTGAGGGAAGGAGTGGAGAGAGAGAGAGAGGAGAGAGAGAGGAGTGAGGGAAGGAGTGGAGAGAGAGAGAGAGAGGAGTGACGAGGGAGTGACGAGAGGGCGAGGAATGGGGAGGTAGCGGGGAGAGAGAAAGGAGTAAGGGAGGGAGCGGGGAGAGGGCGATGAGTGAGGGAGGGAGCGGGAAGATTTTTTTTAGTTTAGCAAATTTATTGACAAATCCTGAAGTACAGTTTGCCTATTCAGAGTAATTCAGTGAGGAGGTCCTGGCATTTCTCTGCCACGCAGGACAGGTTCATACACAAAGAAATACATCGTATTCATTGACAGCATATATATATATACATACATATATACACATGTGCGGGGAGAGAGCGAGGAGTAAGGGAGCGGGGAGAGAGCGAGGAGTGAGGGAGCGGGGAGAGAGCGAGGAGTGAGGGAGAGAGAAGAAAGAGAGCAAGGAGTGAGAGTGTTGGGATGTTAAAGAGTATGGGAGGAAACAGGAAGAGGGTCATGGTCGTTGTGGTAAAGGTGGTGGTGGTGAGCGTGGTGGTGAGTGTGGTGATAGTGACCTGGTATGTGATGGTAATGGTGATTGTGGTAGAGATGGTGGTGGTGAGCGTGGTGGTGAGTGTGGTGATAGTGACCTGGTATGTGATGGTAATGGTGATTGTGGTAGAGATGGTGGTGGTGAGCGTGGTGGTGTGTGTGTGAGAGGGTTGTAAGGGCTGTAACGAACGGGATGGTTGTCCTCCACTCGTTTGGTTGTTCTCTGCCCCACTACGGTTGAGGGGGTGGGGGTAGACGGAGGTGAGAAGGTCGCTGCTGCCTCATCGCACACCAAACACGAGATGTTTCAGGATGGGGGATCAGTGGTAGAAGCGGTACCGTTCTTGCCTCACAAGCGAGATGTCCCGGGTTCGATTCCCGGGCCGGTGGACGTTATTTGGACTTACTTCCTAGCCCCAATTAGTCCCTGTTCACCAAGCAGTAAAGTAGGTACCTGGTGTAAGTCGAAAGTTGCGAATTCGTATTCAGGGAAAGTTGTTGGAGCTTCCAATAACTTGATGACAAAAACCACTGACTCTTCAGGCTTCTACGCCCTTGACTCTTCAGGCTTCTACGCCCTTGACTCTTCAGGCTTCTATTCCCTTAACTCATGAGACATAAAGGCAAGCATGAACTTAGCATGCTTCCCTGTTGGGCGCTGTAAACGCTTCTGCGCTTCACCTTACACAAGGATGTAGGGGAGTGACCAATAAATAGATAAATAAAAAAATAAAAGATGATTCAGGGAGAGGGCGAGGGTGGCTTCAATATCTCCTTCTTGTGTCGCTTCTTTGGCAAGTCGATCAACAGTGTCACAGGCAGTTATTCCTATATGTGACGGGATCCAAATAAACCTGACATCCGTGTCACTTGGCGCCAGCGTTGGTGGGCAATGTTTACCACACATGAGAGACGCCAGGGCACGGATGGTGGGTAGGGCGTGGAGGAAGTGGCGATGACGGGGCAGCCGTGACAGTAGCTGGAGTAAGTGTCCAGAGTTGACAGTTGAATAGTGAAGGAATGGGGAATCGGCCCACGAGCCCCAGGAACCTCCGATGAGTTAGTAGAGCGGATAATGGAAAAATCGTGCAAATAGTGATACAAGCACGAAATTTTTCACGATCATACCCTAGGAGCTACTTGTTAAATCTGCCTGATTGGCCATTTGGAAATCCAAGATGGCGGCCATTTTTCAAGATGGCTGTCAAATTGACGTTAGAAAGATGATTTTTTTTATAAAAATTGATGTAGTTGGTCAATCTAAATGACCTTAGTGTCGATATGTATGTTTTCAAGAATGCTCAGAGGATTTTTTTCTATTTCTGATACTCTCAGATATATATTTGTCTTGTTTGTGACTGGTTTTATCTACTTGGTTTTATGTTTTTCCAACTAGGTGAGGGTAGCATGCAGAGGGTCTCTGCATGTGAGCGAGTGATTGTCGGGCATTACCTCTCATCACCACTGACCTGCCATTTGAGTTCAAGCGACTTCAGTTCCCGGTTAAAGTGAGCTTTGCCATGACCATCTACAAAAGCCAGGGACAGTCCCTAAAGATGGTTGGCGTAAACCTGGTGTTTCCTTGCTTCTCTCATGGACAGTTCTATGTTGGATGCTCCAGAGTGGGAACTGGCAAAAATCTGTACCTACTTACCAATTTTTTATTTTTCTCAGTAAAAAAACAACTCCTGTTGTCTGTGACGTCGACAACCTAAGCCCCTCTCGTCTTCCACTGTTGAGTCGCATCAAAAGCTTCCTCAATCCGCCTGGCAGACTTATGTGCGTTGGGACTGTAATGTTGTATTGCACATCATCGGCGAACAGTTTCGAAAGAAACTATAAATGAAACATCGGTTCGAAAGTTCTGTGCATGACTATCAGGTATCAGTATTAATGTTTAAAGTGTGATATATACACGAGCCGGAAATTATTAATTAAGTGCATGTCAAAACATCGATTTGCTCCGTAATGAAGTAAAACAATTTCATGAAAATCCTGTTTACACGTTCAGGGAAAACCTACACCACGATATATCCTTGAACATCCTCAATCCCCTGATTGAGTATAATGAACGCTGGCACCAATCCAAAAGGGCTGTAGTATTATATTTGCAGAGCTTTGTACAAAGTACTCATGCGATTTATGTAAATTTATGAAAGAAAATGGTCGCCAAATTGGTAAGACTCTTCTAGATTTATCATGTTCTTTCAAGGATTATATCAGACACGGACGAGCGACTCCCCTCAATATCCTATGGACTGTTTTGTGTAAATATTTACCTGGAAACCTTAAGGCTATCCACAATTTTATTGTTGTCACCCAACGCCAAGACTGGAAATTACTCCCTCCATCAAAAACAAAACCGATTTTTTCAAATGTTTAAGAGAAGTTATAATGCGCAGAACCTCGGCGGTCCAGTGGATACAGCGCTAGCCTCCTGTTTCGGGAGAGGGTGGTTCGATTACTGGGCACTCTCAGCTGTAAATGAATACCAAAGTGTACAACTCAGGGAAGTAAAGGACTTAGTATACATTGTGCTGTATTCACATTGTCTCTAATGAACAGTCTTGTATATGGGACTCTTTTTTCACTTTAATATTAAAACAAGTAACGAGAGGGCGTAATATCCCAATAGCGTCACATAACTCATACAATCTTAAGTGTAACACTATAATATTAAAAAGATCTTATATGATAGCCCATGATGTTTAATGTATGATGTTGATTCTATAGTACACACCAAAACACTCTGTTGTAGAAGCTCAGCACGACATTATGACATCATCTTAATTGTCTCATCTCATTTTTACACATTTCTTTTATATTTCATGTTTGTTGACAGTCTCGTCGATCTTGCAGCTTCCATTCACTTCTCTCGGTGCTATCTGGTGATCGGCGTAATTTCAAGCCAAATACTTGAGATGGTAAATAAATGTGCCTCGTGACGCCAATGTTTAAAAGTCTAATTTTATTTGTATTTGTTAATTTCTTATTGATGAAGGAAGACCAGTAACGCCATTATTGATTAAATCCACACATACAAACCTCCAAATACTACCTGCTACATGAAAGTGGTAAAAGTATTAAGATTTTACCAAGACATTTACACAAACCGCATTTGTCCTCATTGCTAAATATGTAAATTTATAATGGACTCACGAGATAACCTGCTTACCCCCACGCGTGTTGCCTCAAGGAACTTCTAAATATGATGAAAATAAAGTCAAAATTTTTTCTAAAAGTCTTCATGAGAAAATTTGCTTCTGTATAATCATTTCACTACAAGTTTAGTCTTAGATAATGAATGTTTGTATCACATTATACAGAAGAGTTATGAGTAACCTTAGAGTGAGTTTATTACAACCACAACAATATTAAACACTAACAACACTCTTACACTTTACCACAACCACCATGACCATCATCTGCCAGGCCATTATCACCACACCACCTCTACCACAATTACAATGACTATCATCTGCCAGGCCACTATCACCACATTCACCACCACGATCACCACGTCTACCACAATTACCATGACCATCTACAAGGCCACAATCACCACACTCACTACCACAACATAAGAACATAAGAACATAAGAATGGAGGAAACTGCAGCGGGCCTATTGGCCCATAGTGGACAGCCCCATGTACACCCAACCCCTATTGCTCATGTAACCATCCAACCTGTGTTTGAAGCTATCCAGCGTATTGGAGTAATGGTGATATTTGGTAGATTGTTCCACTCGTCCACTACTCTATTTCCAAACCATTGGTTACCTATTTCGCGCCTAAATCTAAATTTGTCTAATTTAAAACTACTGTCACGAGTTCGCTAGTGGTTGGATAGTTTGAGTACCTTTTGTAATGTCCCTTTGTTCAGCCCTGACTTCCATTTATACACCTCTATCATATCGCCCCTCACTCTACGTCTCTCGAGGGAGTGCAAATTAAGATGCTTTAACCTGTCTCTGTACTCAAGGTTCCTAATGCCCGGGATTAGTCTTGTCATTCTCCTCTGAATTCTTTCCAAGGATTCTATATCCATTCTGTAATACGGTGACCAGAATTGAACTGCGTAATCCAAGTGAGGTCTCACAAGAGCAAGATATAGTTTTAGGATGACTTCGCTAGTCTTGTAACTGACACTCTTTTGGTTGGAAAGTCACATGTAGTAATGATGATGGAAAACAGGTTCCTCATTCTCATTGGTGATTGAGTAGCTGCTGCCTCTTCTAATGTGTCATTCCAGTGACCATCATCTTCCAGTAGGCCAAGAGATTGCACGCTTCCTGATAGGTTCTGCAGACTTGTCCATTCACTGTCTTGAGTGCTGCATATGATGTTGGGCCACGGATGTGGTGCAAAAGTAGTCTCAAACAATAGCATTCACAGTTGTTGGGGTGAACCGTGTAGACACGTCCCAAAGCATTACCTGTTTAGCCCTGGATATCCTTCAACGTCGGATCCTTGAGCTCTTCTCTGGAACTTTTTCATTTGAAGCCTGCCATATGTAGAACTTGGGTACGTCAACATACAGGAGTATTTGAGCAACCTCATCTTCCTGTGAAAGCTTGAAGAATGCAGGCTCCGGGCGGCTCATCCGCTAGGCAGGTAGGACGCCACCCTCCGGGAGGGTCCACATTGTCTCACTGTTCAGTCCCCAAAACTTCTTCTTCCATCAATAGTTCATTAACGGTGTATGTAAGTTCCACCATGTTTTCCACTACAACGGTACAGCAAAGTATATATTTTTTAGAATTAAACTGTTATTATTTTATTGTCTAATCATCACAACATATAACACCACCGTCATCACTACATATAGCATCACCCATCATCACTACATATAACACCACCCATCATCACTACATATAACACCTATCATCACTACATATACACCACCATCATCACTATATAACATCACCCATCATCACTACATATAACACCATCCATCATCACTACATATAACACCACCCATCTACATATAACACCACCATCATCTACATATAACACCACCTATCATCACTACATATCACACCCATCATCACTACATCATCACTACATATAACACCATCCATCATCACTACATATAACACCACCCATCATCACTACATATAACATCATCCATCACTACATATAACACCATCCATCATCACTAAATATAACATCATCATCCATCACTACATATAACATCATCATCCATCATCACTACATAACACCACCCATCATCACTACATATAACACCACCCATCATCACTACATATAACACCACCCATCATCACTACATATAACACCATCCATCATCACTATATATAACACCATCCATCATCACTACATATAACATCATCATCCATCATCACTACATATAATACCATCCATCATCACTACACATCGGTAAAGTAGTTTCCCAGATTCTCGTGCGGACACACACACAAACACACAGACATACTTCTTTGTTATATATAATTTCTGAATATTACACACACAAATATATCAAGAGCTTAAGGAGAAAATTATAATTATTTTTCAGCAGTTCTCTTTCTCCGGTATGAGCATATCAACAAACACAGACGCCAGCAGCCAAGATATATCAGGGTAAGATCCGCCCTTGAGATGACGCCGGTGGGAAACTGCCATAAACTACCTCTGGGCAGATCTTTACTTACGGTGCGAGTCTAATCAGAAGTTTGAAGAGTGCTGAGTCGAGGAGAACACGGGGGGGGGGGGGGTAGGGCGAGGAAGATGAACAGGAGGTGGGGTAGAGGCGAGAAGTGAAGGAGAGGTGAAGAGTGAGGGAGGCAGTGGGGAGGAGGGAGACAGGGAGGGGAGGAGGAGGCAGCAGGGAGGAGGGAGACAGTGGGGAGGAGGGAGAGGCGGGAAGGAGAGATAGGGGAGGAGGGAGACAGTGGGGGAGGAGGGAGACAGCGGGGAGGAGGGAGACAGGGAGGAGGAGACAGCGGGGAGGAGGAGACAGGGAGGAGAGGGGAGACAGTGGGGAGGAGGGAGACAAAGGGGAGTGAGGGAGACAGTGGGGAGTGAAGGGAGACAAAGGGGAGGAGGGAGACAGTAGGGGAGGAGGGAGACAAGGGGGAGGAGGGAAGACAAGGGGGAGGAGGGAGACAGTGGGGAGGAGGGAGACAGGGGGGGAGTGAAGGAGACAAAGGGGAGGGAGGGAGACAGCGGAGGAGGGAGACAGTGGGGGAGGAGGGAGACAGAGGGGAGGAGGAAGACAGGGGAGAGGGAGACAGCGGGGTGAGGAAGACAGAAGGGGAGGAGGGGAGACAGTGGGGAGGAGGGAGACAGCGGGGGGAGTGAGGGGAGACAGCAGGGAGGAGGGAGACAGGGGGGAGGAGGAAGACAGCGGGGAGTGAGGGAGAAGGGGAGGAGGAGACAGGAGGAGGGAGACAGAGGGAGGAGGGAAGACAGAGGGGAGGAGGGAGACAGCGGGGAGTGAGGGAGACAGCGGGGATGAAGGGAGACAGGGGGAGGAGGAGACAGTAGGGGAGGAAGGAGACAGAGGGGGAGGAGGAAGACAGTGGGGAGGAGGGAGACAAAGGGGAGGAGGGAGACAGCGGGGAGGAGGGGAGAGACAGAGGGGAGGAGGAGACAGCGGGGGAGGAGGGGAGACATGGGGAGGAGGGAGACAGAGGGGAGGAGGGGAGACAGAGGGGAGGAGGGAGACAGCGGGGAGTGAAGGAGACAGGGGAGGAGGGAGACAGTAGGGGAGGGAGACAAGGGGGAGGAGACAGAGGGGAGGAGGGAGACAGGGGAGGAGGGAGACAGGGGAGTGAAGGAGACAGGGGAGGAGGGAGACAGGGGGAGGAGGGAGGTGAGGGGAGGAGGGAGACAGCGGAGTGAGGAGACGGGGAGGAGGGAGCAGGGGAGAGGGAGACAGCGGGGAGGAGGAAGACAAAGGGAGGAGGGAGACAGGGGAGGAGGAGACAGCGGGGAGGAGGACAAAGGGGAGGAGGGAAGACAGAGGAGGGAGACATGGGGAGGAGGAAGACAGAGGGGAGGAGGGAAGACAGCAGGGGAGTGGGGAGACAAGGGGAGTAGGGAGACAGCAGGGAGGAGGGAGACAGCGGGGAGGAGGGAAGACAGCAGGGGAGGAGGAAGACAAAGGGGGAGGAGGGAGACAGAGGGGAGGAGGGAGACAGCGGGGAGTGAGGAAGACAGCAGGGGAGGAGGGAGACAGGGGGAGGAGGGGAAGACAGTAGGGAGGAGGGAGACAGAGGAGGAGGAAGACAGCGGGGAGGAGGGGAGACAGTGGGGAGTGAGGGAGACAGCGGGGAGGAGGGGAGGGGGGAGGAAGGAGACAGCGGGAGGAGGAAGACAGCAGGGAGGAGGGAGACAGTGGGGAGGAGGAGACAGCGGGGAGGAGGAAGACAGCAGGGAGGAGGGAGAGAAAGGGGAGGAGGGAAGACAGCGGGGAGGAGGGAGACAGAGGGAGGAGGGGACAGCTGGGGAGGAGGGAGACAGGGGAGGAGGGAAGACATGGGGAGAGGGAGACAGGGGAGGAGGGAGACAAAGGGGAGGAGGAAGACAGCAGGGAGGAGGGAGACAGTGGGGAGGAGGGAGACAGTGGGGAGGAGGGAAGACAGAGGGGAGGAGGAAGACAGAAGGGAGGAGGGAGACAGGGGAGGAGGGAAGACAAAGGGGGAGGAGGGAGACAGCGGGGAGGAGGGAAGACAGGGGAGGGAGGGAGACAAGGGGAGGAGGGGAGAGCAGGGGAGGAGGGGAGACAAAGGGGGAGGAGGGAAGACAGGAGGAGGAGGACAAGGGGAGGAGGAAGACAAAGGGAGTGAGGAAGACAGAGGGAGGAGGGAGACAGGGGAGGAGGGGACAGCAGGGAGGAGGGAGACAGGGGAGTGAGGGAAGACAGCAGGAGTGGAGGGAGACAGTGGGGAGGAGGGAGACAGCGGGGAGTGAGGGAGACAGCAGGGAGAGGGGAGACATGGGAGGAAGACAGTGGGGAGGAGGGAGAAAGGGAGTGAGGGAAGACGAAGGGGAGGAGGGAGACAGTGGGGAGGAGGGAGACAGGGGAGGAGGAAGACAGTAGGGAGGGAGGGGAGACAAGGGGAGGAGGAAGACAGCGGGAGGAGGGAGGACAGAGGGAGGGAGGAAGACAGGGGAGGAGGGAGACAGAGGGGAGGAGGGAGACAGTGGGGAGGAGGAGACAGTGGGAGGAGGAAGAAAGGGAGGAGGAAGACAGCAGGGAGTGAGGGAGACAGTGGGGAGGAGGGGACAGCAGGGAGGAGGGAGACAGCGGGGAGGAGGAAGACACAGGGGAGGAGGAAGACAGGGAGGAGGGAGACAGCGGGGGGAGGAGGGAGACAAAGGGGAGGAGGAAGACAGCAGGAGGAGGGAGACAGTGGGGAGTGAGGGAAGACAGCAGGAGGAGGAAGACAGGAGGAGGGAGACAGCAGGGAGGGGAGACAAGGGGGAGGAGGAAGACAGCAGGAGGGGAGGGAAGACAGTGGGGAGGAGGGGAGACAGGGGAGGGGAGGGAAGGGGGAGGAGGGAGACAGGGGGGAGGGAGGGAGACAGCGGGGGAGTGAGGGAGACAGTGGGGAGTGAGGGAGACAGTGGGGAGGAGGGAGACAGTGGGGAGGAGGGAGACAGGGGAGGAGGGAAGACAGCAGGGAGTGAGGGAAGACAGCGGGGGAGGAGGGAGATGGAAGGGGAGGAGAAGACAGGGAGGGAGGGAGACAGTGGGAGGAGGGAAGACAGCAGGGGAGGAGGAAGACAGTGGGAGGGAGACAGGGGAGGAGGGAGACAGCGGGAGGAGGAAGACAGGGGAGGAGGGAGACAGCGGGGAGGAGGGAAGACAGCAGGGAGGAGGGAGACAGGGGGGAGGAGGGAGACAGGGGGAGGAGGAGACAGCGGGAGGAGGGAGACAAAGGGGAGGAGGGAGACAGCGGGGGAGGGGGAGACAGTGGGGAGGAGGGAGACAGTGGGGAGTGAGGGAGACAGGGGAGGAGAGGACAGGGGAGTGAGGGGAGACAAGGGGAGGAGGGGAGACAGTGGGGAGTGAGGAGACAGTGGGGAGGGAGGGAGACAGCAGGGGAGGAGGGGAGACAGTGGGGAGGAGGAAGACAGCGGGGAGTGAGGAGACAGTGGGGAGGAGGGGAGAGAGGGAGGGGAAGACAGTAGGGAGTGAGGAGATGAAGGGGGAGGAGGGAAGACAGTGGAGTGAGGGAGACAGGGGGAGGAGGGAGACAGCGGGGGAGGAGGGGAGACAGCGGGAGTGAGGGAGACAAGGGGAGGAGGAAGACAGCAGGAGAGGAAGACAGCAGGGGAGGAGGGAGACAGGGAGGAGGAGACAGCGGGGGAGGAGGGAGAAAAGGAGAGAGGAGAGAGCATGTGAGATGAAGAAGGGTGAGGAGGAGGTGAAGACACAAGGAGGAGGGAGAGGGAGAGGAAAGACGCGAGGAATAAAGGGAGAGGTGGAGAGGGCGGGAATGGTCATAGTCAAGATAGTGAGGGCTGGAGGTGATAAGTGGAGCCTGGGCGGTCTGTAAGAGGAAATTGTGTGAGGCTATGAATGTTTGGTGAAAAGTGGCCTGGCAGATGATGGTGATAAACATTGTGGTGGTGATGCTGGTGGTGATGCTAGTGAGTTTGGTGGTGATGGTGGGGATGCGGTGGTTTGGTGAGATGGTGGGGGAGCGTGGTGATGATGGCGTGGCAGTATGGTGGTGAAGATGGAAAGCTTGGATTATAAATAAGAAATACAAGAATAGATAAACGGTAAGGCTGGTTTTGAGACGTTGGAATAAGCCTGTCAGCGATGGGAATTTTGCAAAGGGTTTTGAGACGAAGAAGCTAAAGCTCACAGTTTATGAAACCATTGCCGAAGTAAGTTTGGGAGTCACAGAGATCACTAGGACAGTCAAAGTTGTCTGCAGTTGAGCATCAATGGGTTCCATCTGACGTGAAGGTGAGCAGTCCGTGCAACTCTTATGTTCTATATTTGGCCACTGCTCAACAATGAGAACGCGTCTAAGGGGTGCACGAGCGTACCTGGCTTAAGAACACAGAACAAACAGTAGAGCAGCACAATGATGATCCAAGCCATTCAAAAATACCTATAAATGTAGTTTGCATAACGTATATAACACGGAGCCGTCAGACACAGCGTTCTTCCCACTGTCACAGAGGACTCAAGGTCGCGGTGAGTGGGTCTGTGAGTGGGTCAATGTTTTCCGTGTGATACTAGATCAGGTGATGTTCCATTGAGTAGCAACTGATTGATTCTTCAAGATGGCGATGGGTGATGGTAGTGAGGTCTCGAGCAAAAATTGAGACCATATAGAGAGATCAGAGACCAACACCTACAATCAAAACAGAGCTGGAAAAAAATTGAGCTGACAACCACATCACTGGGAGTGCCTGATAGTCTGCAAATATGAGCGCACTATTGCTCTGCAGGCCGATTTAAAGGTGGACAGACACACTGAGATTATGGTCGGCGTGGAAAGAGGATATTTGAGTACTGTTTCAAATATCAGTGCAGAGTAGAAATGTATGAAGAGTTAGTTGTAATGCAAATTATTTACATAAATGAAGGTGAACACTTGATTTTGGGGTCATATGATTTATTTGCGACCTGAAGTGAGGTCTGGGCCACTTCAGGTTACAGAATCTCAGAAATAAATACATCGGTTTTTATATTTCGAAACACAACACACACAAAAACACTTATCAGAAAAAACTGCTGATGCTAACTTTTCGGTGTTGTGGCAAAAAATCAAAAACACCAAAGATTAAAGAGATTCTACTACTGAAGAGTTCACGAAATAAGCCGGGTTATTTACAGCGGCAAGAAATCAGTCGCTCAGTGATGGAGAATAAAGAGCTGTTTTAACAGGATGTTCTCAGATTAAATTGAAATATTTGTAAGTAAATTTTGATGTGACTCAAACACAGTAACATATGCTACCTCAATGACAGGAAAGAATACAGGCCTGTATTACTGGGCCAAGCCTAGTACCCTGAATTTAGTTTTTTTTTTTTTAATGTCAAGCCAATGAGAACCTTATATTCAAAAACGGTTCTTGCTTGATTTTTCTGATCTTTATTGTAATCTCTTCTTCTCATTTTCGTCTTCCCCTTGTTGGCAGTTCTGGCCTGCTGACGAGACCTGAGATATGCGAAGCTGAGAGAACAGCAGGAAACTTAGCACTGCTGCACCACTACCTAATAGTATAACTCACCCTGGGTAGATATGCCATCCACTCAGCAGACGCATACCAAGGCCAGCAAGGAATGGTAGCCTGAAAGAGTTCTACCACTGAAATGTGAAGTGAGGCCAGACATTAAGGAGCAGGAAAACAACGGTATTTTAATATTTACTTAACATATACTTAAAAATAATAAAATGAAAAATACAATTGCAATCATACTAAATGAAATTAGTAAAACAAGGAATTAATCATATATTGACAACTTAATAATTCTTATTGTTATATTTATATTAATATCATCTTCACCCGTCAAGGCACTGTGAGTCATCTGTTCCAGTTTGATTTTCTTCTTACTGATACCATATATAGCAAGGAATTTCATATATTTCAAACCTTTTCCTAACGCTCATCTAAGACATCCATCTTAATGTTCACTTTCGCTCGATACTCCGCTGCCTTCGCTGCTCGAATTAAACCCTACACTGAGTGACTGTGCAGCTGGACTGATGAAGATCACCTCAATATTTGTATTTAGTTCGCAAATATTTAATGATTTTTAAACCGAAGAAAAATATTTACATATACTTTGTTAAAGCGTTGGTTCTGCTAGACTCAAAACCATAGCACGTTTCTTGAAGGAAATTGTCTTACCTGGGATTGAAGGAGCACCACCAGTTTTCCCGTCACACGATCTCCTGCTGCAGTATACTGTATTCCCAACACTCTGTTTCCCGAGCAGCTTCCAAACACGATGGCAGTAATCAGTTAACCTAAGAAAAAAGGACTATGGTCTCACTCTTCAGTAAACTTTCAACACACTCTCTAACAGTTAAAACACAGTTAACTGTCACCCATCCTAATAAAAGCTTAATTTTTTCTCAAACGGTAAAATCTAAAGAGCCCATGTGTGCTTGATGAAACGCAAGGATAAACTTGACTGTGAGGTGATCACTGCAGCACAAAACACAAAACCCTCAGAGACACCGGATACGTGTATACAGTGCAATACAGAGCAGGTCAATACAGCATGTCAAGAAGCCAAAGTAGGGAGTGAGTGACTGCTACTGGGAGACTTAACAACCAACCTCATAGAGTTACCAGGTTGTGTAATACTCACTACAAGGACGTAAACATTGACACAAATAATATATTTAAATGGAACAATATACTATATAACCTCAACAATACATATCACAAACAAACGGTACAAAGGTACCTAGTGCATCACACCTTCCACCATAGATAAAATTACTGGGTTAACTTTACTAAAATGAGTATATATACTGACCACAAATTACTCTCTGGACATACAGTCAGCTAAAGGTTGTCCTTCCCTTTTACGTGTCGTCTTTCTAGATTAAATTGCTGCAACATGAGTGACCATCGCATTTAGTCTATGATCTCGATTTTCATCTTGTCTAAAAATTTGAGTAGGTTGTGATCGCTATACACAATCACTGGGTGAGCAGCATGACACAAATACAACTTTTCTTTTAAATCATCAGTGCAAACAATTCTTTTCAACTGTTGTTGATATTTTTTCTGGTGTTTCTTGAGTTTGGAAGATAATAACATACAGGGTGGAATACGTTATCAGCAGATCCAGTTTGTGGTAATACATCACCGGTTCCATTATCACTGGGGTGAATGTAAGACAAAAGTGCCTTCAAAAATCAGGGATTTGAACACAGGAACACTGGACAACAGTGACTGGACTCTGCTCGAAGGACGTTTGGCACTATGGGGGTCCACTTGTTTCAAAGTAACCAAGATCAACACAGCACTATCATCACCAACAGAACTTACATCCAATAATGTTAATGCAGACGAAGAGAGAACACCTTTAACTACTGAGCACTCAATAAATATCCTTCGAACTTCGGACAAGTTTGCTGAAGATTTGAACTCCAGAGCAAAATATTTCAGCAATAGAAACATAATCATTCCTTTTAGCTCACTCTGTTGTAGCCCAGTGAAGGTTCCTCAACAAACTCAGCTAGTCTAAATTCCATAATGAACATACATACTCAAAATCTATCACCAATAAAATTCGTAATAAATACAATCCATAACATATATAGAAGGAGTGGAGGGATAAAAGCTTTGGAATCACTATTAATGTGAGAGGGAATGTGAATTTAAATAGGCAAGATCAATAATAAAATTGGCCAACTTCATTAGCAATAGATAAACTAAAAAAAAGTAGCTCACGGAGAGATAACTCAAACAACATTTGACAAAACAAGTGAATAATGAAAACGAAATGGAACAATCAAAACACGTGGGTAAGAAGATCATGACAGGGCCCCATATGTTATAGGACATACGGAGAACGGGAATATTTATAATACACTAGAAACTGCTATAATATATTAAGTATTAGACATATTTACACTATATACACAGAAAGGTGAAAATTAAAGTACATCAACTGGAGGAACAACACCTGGGACTAAAGACAAGAACCTCTAATCTTACAATTAGCTATGAAATAAGTGTTACCTATGCACCAGTATCAATATCCAGAGCCAATCTGATATCTCCAACTCTCACCGGTACGGACAACACTTCCACTTTACTGAACGCCGCTATTAATGAGGCTGCCACAGAAGTGTTAGGGAGTAGGCACTAATGTACCTATCCTTCCTCGTTTTTGACAGGTGCTGGCCTTCCCGACTTCTATTGGTAACGACACTTTACTTTGCTGTGTTACCGAGTACCAGAGTCCTGGCCTTTATTATGTCACACTCATCCGTGTGTGAGATGCTGATCGATGGAATGCACACCACGATCCTGATTTCTGTCCGTGGAGACGTACTGTAGTCTTGACCGCCTACATGTACGTCATGGGCGCTCCCTGCTTGCCTAGCGCCTGTGGGGATGGGTCCTTCCGGTACTTAATGCCACCACCCTGGAGCTGGTAACAATCATCAATTGTATGACCTCTTATTACAATGGGTACATCTCAAAGACCGTCGATGCTTGTAACCCTGGTGTTGAGGTGCGATCGACCTAACGGCTGCATTGGCGCTACCGGGGGTAGTTGTCGTACCCTGGGAACTACGTGCTGTCAGAGGTCCAGTCGTCTTCGGTGCCAGTTTGTTACCGTAATCCACAAGAACAGTAGGCAGAACAAATTACACTTCCTGGACTCGACCATAGACGGGTCGACGAGCCGCCAAAAACTAACCAGTTCTATTAAATTTCCACGCTTTCTGGGGATCTTACCATCATTGTCGTTCCACTGCGATCCGCGGAAGATTGCTTCCATATCCTGTCTGACCTCTCCAGCAATATAGACAGCCCCCATCGAGGTTTTTGCGTGAACCACCGGTGCCAAACGATCAAGCCAGCGAAAGATCCATTGCAGCTGGCCCAAGTGGGACCCAGACTCAAAAATACCAATTAGAGCCCGCTTAAACTTCTCATAGTCCGCCAGTCCATACGTTCAGGTGAGTACCGCAAAGGAATTTGCGGGATATAGGAACGAACGAATGCTTATCATAATCATTCGTAATATGTACGTTGCGCATCGTATCCTCGCATGCTCGGATGAATTGCGTTATTCTGTAATCATCCTGACCTGTGAAATCACGTACCTCATCACCACGTGGTATCACGTGAAACACATTCGCGGGGTTAGTCGACATATTAGCGTTAGAAGCAGCCGTTGAAACGACAAATATTTGTCGTTGGGAACTAAGACGGGACCCAGTGATGAAGAATTAGTGTTGGGACCAAGACGGACCCAGTGATGGAGAATTAGCGTTGGGACCAAGACGGACCCAGTGATGGAGAATTAGTGCTGGGACCAAGACGGGACCCAGTGATGAGAATTAGCGTTGGGACCAAGACGGGACCCAGTGATGGAGAATTAGCGTTGGGACCAAGACGGGTGATGGAGAATTAGCGTTGAGACCAGGACAGACCCAGTGATGGAGAATTAGCGTTGGGACAAGACGGGACCCAGTGATGGAGAATTAGTGTTGGGAACCAAGACGGGACCCAGTGATGGAGAATTAGTGTTGGGAACCAAGACGGGACCCAGTGATGGAGAATTAGTGTTGGGACCAAGACGGGACCCAGTGATGGAGAATTAGTGTTGGGGACATGACGGGTCCCAGTGATGGAGAATTAGCGTTGGGAACTAAGACGGGACCCAGTGAAGGAGTTAGACGACAATAAAGGGGAAACTTGATAATATACTCATGTATTTAAGTTTATCGTGTATGAGATTAAAGTCTGTCATAATGTAAACAAACTAACACATCAGGGTTTTTCCCCCCAACCTAATGCAGGGGAGAGGATCGCCATAATAGACGGCAACATTCAGTCAGTTTGTCTGCTTCATAATCAGTTCCTTTTTTGTGAGCCAGTTTTGTAAAATATGACAGTTTTGTTTCTTGAATACCTATAATGGACTTTGTTCAGATTACTAGCAAAATATCTTATTAAGGTCCAATGAAGAAGAATGTACCCAGCCTTTGTGTGTATATTGTAGTATGGACATATAATAAAAACACAAGGCGAATGTCAGGTTTATGAGGCTCCTTGACAGAGCACAGAAGGAGAATAGTTGGTTTAAACTTAATATAAAGCTACAGTGTTTGTGTAGTGAGTTTGTGGTGTTTGTGTGAGGTGGTGGAGAGGTATATGAAAACTTGTTATATAAATTTACTGATTTAATAAGCAAAGTGGATGAAAAAATAACTCATACAATGCCTGTAAAAAGTTTGGATTCACTTTGTTTCACTCAGAAAGATTTGAGGATAAATAAACCTAATTAGCCCCCCTGGGGTCCGCTGCACACACTCTCCCCACCAGCTGGGAACGAATTACGGTGGAAACTCTTTCAGAAAATTGATGCTTGAAAAATGTATATAGGGTGGTCTCCAAGGGCTGTGTGAGAAAAAGTGTGGAAGGAAGAGCAAGTACAGGTATATTTTCCTGGGAGAATTGCGTTAATTAACCAGATACAGCTCATCTATCTTGGCCCCTCCCAAACTTTCTGGAGTTCAGCATCAACATTTAAAAAAGTATTTCACATATACAGTAAATGCTTTACTGTATTTTACCCGTGGTTCACCTTTACCAACACTTTCGCTACAAATTTTCCATCACATTGATTTTAAGAGATGCATATTTTTTTTCGGCATTTGCTAATGCATCAGCGTGTGGTGACTATTTTACTTATATGTTCCAGGAGTTTAGTATTCAGAGCCAAAACAGAAAATGAGGCCCAGGTGACAGTGCCTTTGAGGTTGTTCCAGACACGTGGGAGAGCCATGGCATGATTTGCCTATTTTGCTCTAGATAGGTAATGTGGGGTTCAGAAATACCCTCGCCGAACAACATTTAGCTTGTTGATGCTCGTATGTATCTGCTGAGCGATCTTGGTGCTTGAGGTCCTGTATGCAATCAGTCTGCCTCATGCTTTCCCAGAGTGAAGGTGTGTTGTACGTCGCTTCTAATTCAAGGCCTAACAGCAGAGACCCTGAGTCCAGTGTCACTCCATGGTACTCAAGGTGCAACTGTGGTTCCCTCGCATTATTTAGACGAAATATTATGGTTTAAAGTAGAATACAGTGAAAAATTGTAGTGGGAATGCGTGTGTAGGTGTTTTGATGTTCGCTCATTGTCACTGACATTCGTTTGAGGTAACACAGAACCCCTCCTCTCCCCAATCTTAGTCCGAGGGACCCGCAGGTACCACGTAATGGCAAGTGGTTTTTTTTCAGATGTGTTGAAAAGACATTGATTTACAGTACCAAACCAACTAATATACGATTATTGCTAAATTATTTGGAAACTAGAGTGCTTTTTCTATAAAATCTTGTTTATTTGAAGTGTTTTAGTGCTGAAATATGAAGATGCTAGTTTTGGAAGAAGGGCATTTGTTTTTCAAGGAGTCAATGGAGCGTTACGTCAAACGTGCATAGATAAATGTTTATTTTCATTTTGCAGGTTTTAAATACCTCACCCGATCCTACCGGGGACTGACCTGACTGTTCCCAGGCGACCTCACCTAGGTACTCTCTTAACCCCTCATAATCGGCCCATCGAAAGTCTGGGACTCTGACCATATTGTCATTGTTTTTCGTTTCCCAATTTAGGGTGAACCTGATTTCTCTGTGATCACTGTTCCCTAGTTCTTCCCCTACTTTGATATCTCTGATAATATTTTCTTTGTTTGTTAATACTCGGTGTAATATTTGTCACCTCTAGTAGGTTATGTAATTAGTTGTTTTAAAAAATTTTTCCTGTACTTCATCTAGGAAGTCTTCAGATTCATAGTCACCTACAATGTTGTCCCAGTCAATATTTCTGAAGTTGAAATCCCCCATAATGCACAGGTTGTTATATTTTGCTGCCCTACTCATTTCCTGCCATATGGGCTGAGCTGCTTCTTTCCCAAGACTTGGGGGCCTGTAAATCACTCCTATAATTAGTTTTTCTCTTCCATTTGCAATTTCTACCCATACAGACTCGGTTCCTATTTCAGCCTTTATTAAATTATTAATACAACATTTTAATGTATCCCTGACGAAGAGTGCGACCCCTCCCCCTGCCTACCTTCCCTGTCTTTGTGCAAAAGGTTGTACCATTCTATGTGGTACTCTGATTAAAACTTCTTGCTCGTCAGATTCATCCAAGTTTCGGCGATTGCTATGACGTCGACATTCTCGGTACATACAATAGTTCTCAGCAAGTCTATTTCATTTCTAACGCTCCTACTGTTTGTATAGTATGCATTTAAACCTACCCTTCCCTGGTCCGGTTTTACCCTTTGTCCTGAGTAACCAATTTTACTCCCCAGGACCTGCTTGTTTTTTTACTACCACTTACCCTGACATCTCTCTACTGGCGAAACCGCCCCTTTGAAGTGACAATAACACCATCTGTGAGGGAATTACTACACCACGTGAGGTCCCTCATAACACCATCTGTGAGAGAATTACCCCACCACATCAGGGCCCTCATAACACCATCTGTGAGGGAATTACTACACCACGTGATGCCCCTCATAACGCCACCTGTGAGGCAATTACTACACCACGTGCTGTCACTCATAACACCATCTGCGAGGGAATTACTACACCACGTGTCCCTCAACACCATCGCAATATGATCTACGGACCTCCACTGTAAAACATGTTTTAATCTGCGTTCACTGTATGTTCCTTTTTCTTCTCTAATGTAGCACCTTGTTAAACCACCAATGTATGTACGTCCTTTATGTCCAATATATTTTCAACCTTCGGGCTGCAAGAATCCTTTCAATAAACCGTTTATTATTATTATTATTATGTTTACACACATATATATTATTATTATTACATATATATTATTATTATTATTATTATTATTATTATTATTATTATTATTATTACTACACACACACACACACACACACACATACACACACACACGCACACGCACACACACACGCACACGCACACACACACGCACACGCACACGCACACGCACACGCACACACACACACACACACACACACACACACACATTTTGTTAGGAGATAGCCACAGGGCAGAATGTGTCATCCTCCACTCCTTGTTTCGTGAGGTAATAAACATCGCCTGAGTGAAGCTGTGGCCTGAGCCAAATGACAAATATTTTGGGAAAGTTTTGCGGAACGTGATAATGGTTCCTGTCCCTTGTTGACGCCGCTGTCACACGCACTATCACATCACTATCACCACAAGAGATGTGGTGGGATGGATGGAGGAGAGGGGGGATAAGTAGTGGAAAAAGGAAAGTTAGAAGGAACAAATATTTGAGTAAATGTGTATAACTACTGACTCAATTGATCATTTTTGTATCAGTAATCAAGTCACTTTGCAACAGCTTTAAAAAGTGGATGCAAGGATTAACTTTATGAATGTAAACATTATTACGATAAGAGACTCATTTAATATTAATAATACTTTATGAAGTCTGTTATACGAGTATGCAAACATATGTATACCTGTGTGGTAGCGGGAGTTACAGTATATGAGGTAAACACAGTATAGTTAGGCAGTATCTCTCTTATCGCTGTGTCTTGCATTCTGCTTAAATATGTCCACCGTCTTATTCTGCGTTCATTCCAGCCCAGGTGAGGTTACCATGCTTCACCCCGATCCTTCTCCCTGATTTATTGAGCCAATTTTACAGCTCACAACACTCCATGCTCAACATGACTCACAGTGCTCATTGCCCAGCACAACTCACAGCTCTCCATACCCAACACAAGTCACAGCACTCCATTGCCCAGCACAACTCACAGCTCTCCATGCCCAACACAAGTCACAGCACTCCATGTTTAGCACAACTCACAGCTCTCCATACCCAACAACACAAGTCACAGCACTCCATGTTTAGCATAACCCACAGCTCTCCATACCCAACATGTCACAGCACTCCATGTTTAGCACAACTCACAGCTCTCCACACCAACACAAGTCACAGCACTCCATGTTTAGCAAGCACAACTCACAGCTCTCCACATGCCCAACACAAGTCACAGCACTCCATGTTTAGCACAACTCACAGCCTCCATACCCAACACAAGTCACAGCACTCCATGTTTAGCACAACTCACAGCCTCCCATACCCAACACAAGTCACAGCACTCCATGCTTAGACAACCAGTTTCCATGTCCAACACAAGTCACAGCACTCATGTTTAGCACAACTCACAGCTTCCATACCCAACACAAGTCACAGCACTATGTTTAGCACAACTCACAGCCTATACCCAACACAAGTCACAGAAGCACTCCACAAGCCCAGCACACCCACAGCTTCCATACCCAACACAAGTCACAGCACTCCATGTTTAGCACAACCCACAGCTCTCCATACTCAACACAAGTCACAGCATCCATTGCCCAGCACAACTCCACAGCTCTCCACATGCCCAAACACAAGTCACAGCACTCCATGTTTAGCACAACCACAGCCTCTCCATACCTAATACAAGTCACAGCACTCCATGTTAGCACAACTCACAGCTCTCCATACCCAACACAAGTCACAGCACTCCATGTTTAGCACAACCACAGCTTCCATACCCAACACACAAGTCACAGCACTCCATGTTTAGTAATAACCCCACAGCTCTCCATACCCAACACAAGTCACAGTATCCTCATGTTTAGCACAACTCACAGCTCTCCATACCCAACACAAGTCACAGCACTCCATTGCCCAGCACAACTCACAGCTCTCCATGCCCAACACAAGTCACAGCACTCCATGTTTAGCACAACTCACAGCTCTCCATGCCCAACACAAGTCACAGCACTCCATGTTTAGCACAACTCACAGCTCTCCATACCCAACACAAGTCACAGCACTCCATTGCCCAGCACAACTCACAGCTCTCCATACCCAACACAAGTCACAGCACTCCATGTTTAGCACAACTCACAGCTCTCCATGCCCAACACAAGTCACAGCACTCCATTGCCCAGCACAACTCACAGCTCTCCATGCCCAACACAAGTCACAGCACTCCATGTTTAGCACAACTCACAGCCCTCCATACCCAGGAACGCAACAATTTCCATATTACAGTAGAATCGATGGTCCGCTGCTTCACCTGACAGTAAGATACATCACTACTTCTGTTGGCAGAATCATCTTAAGAATCTAATGTTGTAGTTAAATCGTCTTTAGCTAAGCAAAGGCAAGAGCGTTAGTGTTTATGTTTTGTTTTACTAACGTCCTGCCGATCGTCAACACACTTCCCTTTGATTCAAGTCGAGAAAAATGTTCTTCCTGTACCAACTGTGTTTACTCCCCTGTTATATATACTCTCGTTAGACCTATAGTTCTTGTGTAGGTGTGTTGACCTTCCTCTTATCTTTCCTGTCAAGAACCTAGCAACTTATTCCTTGTCATCTCTGAACTTTCGACCATCTAAAGAAGTCCGCTCCTCAGTAACAGTTACTAATATATCAAACATCAATAGAAGTACGAAAGGAAAACTCTTTACCGTTTTCCAGGCTCCAAAGTCTTTCTCAAGGTTTGTCATGGCCACATCTATATTCTACCATACTGAACAGGGATGACAAGCGTATGCCCTACCAGACATACATTTCTTGGTGAAGTTCATCTTTATTTTTGTATGGGAAGTTACGAAGTTGGTCGTTGAATTACACAATTATTCTGTTACCCTACCTCTCGGTGTCAGGTTCATTATGACAGTGACGTTTGAAGCTGCAGTGGAAGTTATAATATTTCTTGAAGCAAAAATTATTCGCTCCTTTAAGACGCCCTTCTCTACATTAACCCAAACTTTATACATATTAGCTAAAGTAATATTGGATTAGATTAAGTTAGGTTTGTTATGTTAGTTCTGATATTATTAACTTACACAATGTACTATGTTTAATGACGCAATCACTGCTGAATCATATAACTTATGTCTACATACATCATTTCACTCGACTCTAGATGTAATATATCTACGAATTATACCATGGGCAGTATAACGTGTCATGAACTCTTTTCATTTTCTCTTCCAAAGGCATCAGAAAATATTTTTTGTATCTATTTGGTGTAAAACAAAACGTTAAACGCAACATTTGCAATGTGGGAAAGAATCAACATTCACAAATGGCAAATGTTTAATGGCTTCAATATCAAACAGTTATATCCTTCAGTGTGATATATTTTCGAGCAGGTTTAGCTTTTTCCAGATTAAAACTTAATAATATGTACATAATTAAATAAATCTATATTTTGTGTTTGATCGTAATAACATTTACATTATTTAGTAAGGGGAGCGTCCGCCTGAAGCACGAAATTCGTTAATAATTGATCAATCAATATAAATTTCATGTCAGCAATTGAGGATACCAGATACATAATTGCTATTCCTCTGAATCGGTTCTGCTTAGTCCCTAATCCCTGATATATGAATTTTCCCTTATATTCTAATAAATTTAAAAACAATTTACTTCTCCATAACTTCTCTCTAAATTACGTTAGAGTTCAAGTGTCATATAAGAAATTTACTCCCTCTTGATCGTGAGATGTATATATTTCTGATAATCGCTTACGTATTGAGTGCATGATATTTGTTCCTAACTTGCCATTTTTCCCTTCAAATATTTATAAAGTTAAATCAGCAAATAATAAACCAAGATAAATAGAAAGAAAACATATATGTTCAGCTTTGCACAATATACTATTCTACTACTTAGCTTCTGTTTTATCAGAATCGACCCTTAAATAGCCGACCCTTTAGGATTTGAAGGTTAGAAAAATTAGTTTTGAGATACGGGCCGACAAGTATGGAGTGAGAGCAATTCACGATTGTACCTCATTCTCGCATGTTTGATGCGTACCTGACTCTCGTCCTCTTGTTGAATTACGCGATCAATAAACATACGTAAGCACATATCCATAGGCAACAGCTTTCCTCAGGAATTTTTCTGGATATTTTCGTAATTTTCTGATTTTCATCGTATTTTCAGCCTGACGCACCCCCGTAAAGCCGAGTTCACGATTTAAATGTTATATCACATCACTTGATCACTGCCACAACACTAAAGCTCATCAATTCAAGCAAATTCATTACTTTAATTTTCTTAATTAATGATGACGTTATCCATCGTAACTACATAAGGAGTCAAGCTTTAAGGAGCCAAGCTTTAAGGAGTCAAGCTTTAAGGAGGCAAGCTTCAAATACTTTGGAAATTAGATTTTAATCATTTATCATTGTTGCAAACCTTAATCACTTTTGACTGTTGATGAAGACACAATGAATTACAAATTATTTCAACTGACTCCTGACCAGTGAAAGAGACAGTGCAGGTTGTCACCTGAAGGACTCTGACTTCAGATCTGATTGTGCCAAAATGATGCCAATAAAAGTGAAGCCGCTAAAGTTTGCTTCACATCTCGTGAGGACCGCCGCCGTCCACTAACACACTAAGACACCTTTTATGCCAGTGAGACCAAGGCTGACGCAAAACACTCTTGGAGGAAGGAACTCCTCAGTGTGGGAAGTTATAGCTTATGGAAGAGATAGTATGATAGACTGGTGGAGGAAAGAGTATAGGAGTATGATTATTGTCGGTAATTTGTTTACTTTGATGATATAATTAACCACCAAGAAATATGAGGAATATTTATGTGGTGAGGCAGGAGTGCAGGCTCCAACCACACATGTTGGCTCCTTTTCCTGATCCAGTGGTGCAAGTGTTCCAACGACTGGGGAGAGGGAGAGATGCAATGGACTGCCAATACACCAGTTTGCTTGATTTCCCCTTAGTAGCCTGTCCATCATGCATTGCCTTCGTCTGCTGGTGTAGTCTTTGGGTTCCCATGGTTTTCACCTCTACCGCCTCTACCACTGTTGGAGTCTTGTTGGAGCTCTGTAAGCATGTCTGCCTGATGCGGGGCTTCACGGCAATTTTTTCGTTCAGGGTTTACTCCCGTTGCTTTATGCCTTCCATGGTTAATACACAAGGCAGCGGGGCAATGATTGGTAGGCGCCAGGACGTGTCCCCCTCACACACACACACTATCAGTGCATCAGGTTAAGTTAGGTCTCCCCCAAAGAATAATTTAGATTTTGTGTTTATTCAAGACAACTTCAGGTCATGAGACCCACTAATCCCCCACCCAAGAAAAGGTGACCTGATATTCCATCCCTGTAAATTCAGTTGCCTCTGAAGATGTCTTGAATAAAGACGAAAGCTAAGGTGCTCCAGTGTATACTTAGTTGGCCTGAAGCTCGATTAGCGGAATTATCGAGAAAGTACTGCTTTATTATTATTATTATATCCCTCCCTCAGGCTCCGATGTGGGGCAGCGTCCAAACAAGGCAATATATCAAATTCCAATCTCTGACGATGAAAAAAGTGTGAAGTTATCAGCACCACTGAGAAACTAAGCTATCAACTTTAATACTTGGGAAGATTATTATAGTGTGGTATAAAGTCAGGCCATGAGTAACACTGCATTATGAAACTAAGAATTCAGCAACAAAATAAACTTTATATTCATTCCTCTGATGTATCGGCCATCAATATCCCAAGTTATCTCGTTCGTTTGATGGACCAAGATCAGTCTGTCAGGTTTGTTACCAGGACATAACGTATTTATCAGCCACCTCCAGGAAATGGAAGAGGCATGTAATGTTATCTTCATTTATTTATGTATGATCCTTGGTTCAGTTTTACACTTAAGATATTTTATGTTGACAAGTGAGCAAATGGGTGGATGGAGGTATCACCTGAGTAATTAAGTTTTGCACGGAGAAGGCAGGTAATTAATATCAGACTTCATCTCCCTCCCTTAGCGCTCGGTGAAACCCCCACGCACTACCGAAATCATCCTGTTCTAAACATTTAGTTAAGAAGTACAGTGCTGGTCGTCTCCTATGTGAGTTTGTTTGATTTTGCTACCAACGTCCTCAAATACAAACAGATGAAAAAAAAAATTCATAGAGGCTCATTCTTTTTTAGCCTGGCACCAATAAATTTTGGCAGAATTTGTCTAAGGCCAAGTCATATTTCGTCAAAATCTCATTTTTTGAGGTTCAGTTATTAACCGATCTTTGCGAGTGTTAACCATAAATAATTTAGTTTTATGTGAAGTAAACAATTCTCCACTCAGAACTTTTATGGCAGACCATAGGTTGGCTCTGTTCATTCTGTAACAATTAGACATTTTTAAACAATTTTCATAACCGAAAGTCACTGAAAATGTATATTTTAACCAATAATCTTTGTTATCACATACTTTCCTACCAATTGCTGACATTACATGCTGACCCCACGTGCTGACTCCATCACATACTGATGT
>NW_024737476.1:0-7500 GCF_018991925.1 Homarus americanus
TCAGGTGGTCAGCAGGGAGGTGATGAGTAGAAACAGAAGCAAGAAAGACATGTTCTCTATGGTGTGCAGCAACATGGGGTCGTAGTAGTAAAACCGGTTTTTGTATTTGATGATTTTGTTTTCTAAAGGAATATTAAATTTAATAAATGTGTCAAGATCATTCATTTCACTATTCTGGATCATTTTCATCCTAATAAATTAACCTGATACATTTGCTTTACTTTAAATAAGCTATTTAGTGGTGTTGGTAAAAGGGTGGGAATACTGAATTTTCATAAGATTTCAAGTTAAAATTTACCTAGCAAAAAAGCTTTTCAAATCTCTCTGAATGTCAAGATGGTTCTGCACATAGAACCATCATTAATACCATGAATAAATTTTTCAAACTCAAAAAAAAGATTGGCCTCCAAGTATGACACACCCTACCCCCTCCATATCTCTCTCTTGTATCCTCTTTCTTACTGTATATCTTCCCTCTCTCTGTTCAACTGTCTCCCTCTCTCTGACCTCCCGTCTCTCTCTCTGTCCACCTGTCTTCTCTTGGAAATACGTAGTAGTCAAACTTTTTATTTCTTTAAAATTTCTTTGTTGGTGCAGTAAAATAATAATATCTTTATTATCATAATTCACAGGCATCACTAACATCAATATCACACACACACACACACACACACACACACACACACACACACACACACACATATATAAAATAAATTATAGCAGAGTATGTTGGATGAGGTTCAAATGACCCTGACCACGGACTAGAGTTTGGTGGTGGTGGTGGTGGTGGTGGGTAATATGTCCCGAGGAGGTGTGGACGAGGGGGAGACGAGAACGTGCTCTGACCACCAAAAGTGTCTACCCCATTACCACCACCATTCCCAGCCTCCACCTACTACCACTACCACCACCACCACTCCCAGCCTCCACCTACTGCCACCACCACCACTACCAGGCTCTAGAGAGAGAGAGAGAGAGAGCCACCGGACCAGCCACTCGTCAGCAAAAAGCCCGTCACGAGTCGTCAGCTTAATATTCGTCATTTTCGTCACCAAACTCCTTACAAGTTAGAGTCTCTTCTTCAACACCATTTTCTTTCTCTCTCTCTCTCTCTCTCTCTCTCTCTCTCTCTCTCTCTCTCTCTCTCTCTTTACTAATAATTTTTTATATAACCTTTTATATATAGAACTAATTTTGTTTCCTCCGGTTTTGTGACAGGAAAAGTGATTCAATTTATCTAATGGACTTCTCTACTATTGTATGCGGTATATTTGTGTATATATGAGAGAGAGAGAGAGAGAGAGAGAGAGAGAGAGAGAGAGAGAGAGAGAGAGAGAGAGAGGACGAAGCCTAACATCATTTCTCTATAGTTATTTAACGTCAATGAAAAAAATTACCCAATACATAACTACTGTATCTAAATATCCCACAACCTCGCCACAATAACTACAGAAGAACACAGTTAAGACACTCTGGTCTACAGTGTATGGCTGGGTCTAACTTATGAAGGTCTTAGTGGTTTGTTTTTACCATTGTTACATTTTAGTGGAAGACGGTGAGGGAGGTGAGGTGTGTTGGTGGGGGAGAAGGAGGTGGCGCTGGTCATGGGTGAGGGAGGTGAGGTGTGTTGGTGGGTGAGAAGGAGGTGGCGCTGGTCATGGGTGAGGGAGGTGAGGTGTGTTGGTGGGAGAGAAGGAGGTAGCGTTCAGTCATGGGTGAGGGAGGTGGGTGTGTTGGTGGGTGAAGGAGATTAGCGCTGGTCATGGGTGAGAGGTGAGGTGTGTTGGTGGGTGAGAAGGAGAACAAGCGCTGGTCATACGTTGAGGAAGTGGGGTGTGTTGGTGGGAGAGAAGGAGGTGGCGCTGGTCATGTGGATGAGGGAGGTGAGGTGTGTTGGTGGGTGAGAAGGAGGTGGCACTGGTCATGGGTGGGGAGGTGAGGTGTGTTGGTGGGTATGAGAAGGAGGTGGCGCTGGTCTGTGGGTGGGGAGGTGAGGTGTGTTGGTGCTGGGTGAGAAGGAGGTGGCTGCTGGTCATAGGTGGGGAGGTGGGGTGTGTTGGTGTGTGAGAAAGGAGGTGGCGCTGGTCATGGGTAGAGGGAAGGTGGGTGTGTTGGTGGGTGGGAAAGGAGGTGTGGCTGGTCCATGGGTGAGGGAGGTGAGGGTGTGTTGGTGGGAGAGAAGGAGGTGGCGCTAGTCATGGGTGGGGAGGTGAGGTGTGTTGGTGGGGAGAAAAGGACGTGGCGCTGGTCATGGAGTGAGGAGGTGAGGTGTGTGTTGGTGGGTGAGAAAGGAGGTGGCGCTGGTCATGGGTGGGGAGGGTGAGGTGTGTTGGTGGGAGAGAAGGAGGTGGCGCTGGTCACTTGGTGGGGAGGTGAGGGTGTGTTGGTGGGTGAGGAGGTGGCTGGTCATGGGTGAGGGAGGTGGTGTGTTGGTGGGTGGGGAAGGAGGTGGCGCTGGTCATGGGTGGGGAGGTGGGGGTGTGTTGTGGGGTGAATTGAGAAGGAGGTGGCGCTGGTCATGGGTGAGGAGGTGAGGTGTGGTGGGTACAGGAGGTGGCGCTGGTCATGGGTGAGGGAGGTGAGGTGTGTTGGTGGGTGAGAAGGAGGTGGCGCTGGTCATGGGTGAGGGAGGTGAGGTGTGTTGGTGAGTGAGAAGGAGGTGGCGCTGGTCATGGGTGAGGGAGAAGGTGTTGGAGGAGAGAGATAATACAGTATATAACACAAGGTGTAAATAACTCTCTTGTTTTCACAATATTTATTCAGCTTCCAATACATAACCGGTATATATTCATTACGGGTATATATATATATATGTGTGTGTAATATATCTATGTATATGTGAGTAGGATACATATGATACACAAAATACATAATACATAACCAGCTTATATATTATTATACTGTTTGACAGTAAGTACCCAACTCTCTCCACAGTCACCAATGCACTTATACACACATGTAATTTATGTGTACAGACTCGAGGTAAAATTGCTTTGGTGTTTTTATTTCAATAATATTTGTTTTTAGAAGGATAATACTTTTAAATGGTTGTGTGGTCTCCCCAATGAACGGGCAGGCAGGCAGGCAAGTGTGTTATTGAATCATTATTTGGCCAACCTTTACCATTTATTAAACAATTATGGTCAGAAATATTCATAAATATCATACATTTTAGTTTTAAGGTCTATAGTTACGCCCCTATAGTTTAGTATTTTCTTTTCTTTACTAAATAATAAATTATTAAATATATTAATACTTTTATTTATAATTGGCTATCATTAGCTCTATATTGTCTTAGGAAAAATGATGAGTAAAATTATTATTATTTGTGGTCATGTGTGTGTTTGTGGCCATGTGCGTGTGTGTGTGTGTGTGTGTGTGTGTGTGTGTGTGTGTGTGTGTAGAGGGTGTATGCCTATGTATGAAGTAAGTCTTTGAGTGTTCCTAAATGCAACATAACGCTTAATGCTATATAAGAGGTTATCATATATTACCCTGAAACTGTCTAGAGAAATTTAATTACAGGTACAGTAGCTGAAGACATCAAGAGCACGACTCAAGAGGGACGTGTCTACACGTACACAACATACTGTATTATATAAACTTCCTCCTTCTGCTTACTTACAATATAAATTTAATTATTTGCATCATTTGAAGATTATTCCCCATCACCTCCTTCCACCTTAGCATTACTTAAGGGTTAGGTTAGGTAAATATTCACATGACTTACTAATTTACATATATTTGCTTCACATTATCATTCACCATTTTTTTTTTACTTCTCTCTCTCTATCTACACATCTTTATATCACTGACCTCTGACCTCTGATCTTTGACCTCTGACCTGTAGCCATGGGATTAATGACTATAATCATTGTTTTAGTTAAAATATAGTTACGTTCTCTAAAGCTTTTATTAATGATCACTGACTCGTTATTTCTGACCCCTGACCTTATTATTATTATTATCATTATCATTATCATTATTATTATTATTATTATTATTATTATTATCATTATTATTATTATTATTATTATTATTATTATTATTATTTCTTGACATTCTTCTTGTTCTTGTTCTTTGTTTTTGTTTTTATTCTTCCTGATTTTGTTGTTGTTATACTTCTTCCTTTATCAAATGTTTTGCCTCTGTAATTGTTGTAGTTGTTGTTGTTCCTTCACTTGGTAGTTAGTGAGGTGTAACAAAGGTTGTGTCGTGGGTCGTCGTCTGCTTTAATACTTGACAAAAAATGTTTCCCGCGTTTTACTTCTTTATGACGACGAGCGCCTCACACCTCGCTTCAAGTGCGGCAGAAGCTCTATATAGGTTGACTGTACACCTGTTATGAGTTATATATAATAAGGTTACAGCTGTTTATGTATTGATTGAACACCTACAGTGGTTTATGAAGACTAAATTTAAACCAAATCATCAAAAGTAACTGGTTTAGTTAAGTTAGCTTGTTTGGTTAAGTTAGGTTAGATTAGAATGGTTTAGGTTAGATTAGGTAAGGTTAAATCAGATTAGGTTACATATATTAGTTTAGGTTAGGTTAAGTAACGTTTGGGTTGGGATAAGTTTGGCCAAGTTCTGGATTCTGGCTCTGACGCTAATGAGTGGTGGGGGGAGGGGGAGGCCAGCGCCAGGGTAGGTACTCGTCGTCACCGCCAGGGGAGGCACTCGTCGTCACCGCCAGGAGAGGCACTCGTCGTCACCGCCAGGAGAGGCACTCGTCGTCACCGCCAGGAGAGGCACTCGTCGTCACCAGGATTACTCGTCTCCGTCTGCCAGAAGGCACTCGTCATCACCACCAGAAGGCACTCATCATCACCGCCAGAAGAGCACTCGTCATCACCGCCAGAGGCACTCGTCATCACCGCCAGGAAGAGCACTCGTCGTCACCGCCAGAGGCACTCGTCGTCACCGCCAGGAGAGGCACTCGTCGTCACCGCCAGGGGAGGCACTCGTCGTCACCACCAGGAGAGGCACTCGTCGTCACCGCCAGGGGAGGCACTCGTCGTCACCGCCAGGGGAGGCACTCGTCGTCACCGCCAGGAGAGGCACTCGTCGTCACCGCCAGGGGAGGCACTCGTCGTCACCGCCAGACACTAGGGTTGTTTCAGCAGCAATGGCTTCACTGTTCATCCTGACTATTCCAAATGTTGATTTACATCACTTTAGCGAAGCATGAAACGTGAAATGATCAAACGGTTGAAATACTAATGAATTTTGTCCTGATTAAAATAAATTTGAGTTGTCCCTTTACCTCATGTCATGTACAATTGTCAACAAAATCTGCCGAATATTTTTCTGAAATATAAAAGTCGACGAATTTAAAATGTTTTTGCTCAATGTTTACCTTTGTGACAATGGCCGCCGTGAAATAATTATGCTGCTACAGGTATAAATTGGTATTTAAACTCTGAAAGAGTATTATACGATTTATGAAAATCTGATTACGATATCCAGCACTGTTTTGTCTCGCTGTTATAACCCGTTTAGTCCACCCGCGGAGGGAGGGATTATACAGGGTGATATAAAGGAAGGGAGGGAATAAGGGAAGATGTATGTGTGTGAAGGAGTAATGTGTAGAGGGAAGGTGTGAGGTGAGAGTAAAGTTATGGCAAAAAGAGTGAGAGTGGCAGGGAGGGAGGGAGAGAGAGTAGATAGGGAGGAAGGAAGGGGGGCAGGGAGGGAAGGAGAGTAGGTACTGAGAGAGAGAGAGAGAGAGAGAGAGAGAGAGAGAGTGTAAACGTTATTGGTGTATGTTTTTCAGGGAGTAAATCCTCAGCGAGATGAACACATTGTTTTCGGAACAAAATTTGAAATAAAAAAAGAGAATATGTGTTTGGTGTCGTCATCATGTTTTATTAACTCGTTCCTACACGTTGATATGTACTACATGTGTTTATTGTTTGTGGCAAAGTGACGAAATTACATACTTTATAATCACAAACAAAATAAAAAATATTATTATTTTTTATGGAAAAGTGACGGTAAAAGTACTTATACATTCTATACACATATGAAATATTTATTGCACTTTTTCTTTATTTGTTGTAAAGTGACGAAAACATCTACCTTATACACGCTGTAATTTATTTTAATGTTTTTAATATTTGTTTTGACTTGACGGTGGAAATACTTATTTACACACTTTACAATTTTCTTTTTAAACCTTTTATTATTTGTGGCAATACGAGAAGAACAAAAACAGTTACGTTTATTCACTACAAATGTATGATTTATTTTACCTTTTCAGTTTGTTGTGAGAAGATGATAGGCCGCGGCTCTCTCAGGTGTGACCAACACGACAGGTAAGGCCAGATGAAATCACTGTTGTTATCTACTTACTGCAGCATTGTGACGTGTTGTGTTGTGACGAGGTTGTTATTGTGTTATCCTGACATTGTTATTGTTGTTGTGTTGATGATGTTGTTATAGGTGATACTCACCTATATATTAACCACCACCCCTAAAACGGTTAGTGGGGGTGGTGGGGAAGTGTGTGTATTGGGGAGAGAGAGAGAGAGAGAGAGAGAGAGAGAGAGAGAGGGAATTAATGAACCGTCTAGTAAAGGTAACAGGTAACGGCAGACTTTGTTGACAGTTCTTGACTCTTAACTGTGGATGACTGTCGAGTTCTGTCACCGTAGATAAGTGTTATGTAAGGCCACACCTCTATAGGAGTTAGTGGAGGGGCTAGTAGTTGTATCTGTGGCTCTGTGTATAAACAGTACTTAAATTAGGTTCTAGTAGCTATTATGTATATGTATGTGTATTTAAAGTATTTAGATTCTAGTGGTTATTATGCTATGTATATATGTATGTATATAAAGTTGGTCCTTGTATGTGTTATTATGGTAATAGGAAGTTTTGTGTTTGTAAAATATTAAAGATGTACCTCCATTATTTGACAACTGTTTGGAACGCTTGACAAATTAAAAGTCATTCTTGTAGTGAAAAGTTCCCAAGTCATTTCTTCATGGACAAGGTTAGGTTAGGTTAGGTTAGGTATGAATGCATGGCTAGATAGGTTAGGTTAGGTTAGGTTAGGTTAGGTATGAATGCATGGCTAGATAGGTTAGGTTAGGTTAGGTTAGGTATGAATGCATGGTTAGATAGAACAAAGGAGGTGGAAACTGGTATAATTGTGAGCAGATTCTTACTGTAATTAAATCTAACTTATTATCCAGCTATTGTTCAAGACGAGAGAGAGAGAGAGAGAGAGAGAGAGAGAGAGATTATATTGGCAGTGTTTCAATGGTCAGAAAAACAGCCGCTGTTAAGTGGATGTGAAAACTGTTTTGCGTTGAAGAAATTGAGTTACAACGTAGAGCCTCAGCCCCCTCCCCCGCCCCCTCCTGGCCCCTTCCTCCTTCCCTCCTGCCCTTCCTCTCTCACCTACCTCGTACCCCCTCCCTCCTCTCCCTCGTCTGCCTCTCCTCTCCCTCTAGCGTCCTATATCCTCCCTTGCCTCTTCCCCTCTCTCTCACCCTC
>NW_024737476.1:12500-19529 GCF_018991925.1 Homarus americanus
CAGGGTGTCTAATCTTCAGGTGATTCTCTATAATCATCAGTTGAAATTAGGTCAGGGTGTCTTATCTTCAGGAGATACCAAACAGACCAACAACTAAATAAAGATTACCATACAGCCTCCATACACCAGAGAGGAAAAATATGTAAATTACTAAAGGTAGCGAAACTCCTGCATCTTCAGCTGACAAAGGAGAAGTTAAGTATAGGAAGGAGGAAACTCACAATATTTACGGGTCTCTGGGTAGTTATTTATCTTCATTTAGGGAGGAAAAATGAGGACAACTACTAGCAATCTACTAGCAATCCAAGAAGCTGAAGTAGTAACCCTGTAGTATGCAAATCAGAACCATCCCCTACCTACCCCCTTCCCCTCACACCACCTCTCCCATCTACTTTCCTCTCACTCTTTCTCTTCGTTTCATCTCAAATATTAATTAATTGAAACTTGATATCACATAATCTAGATCATATGACACACAAAACAAAATACTATAACAGGAAACTATAAAATATATACACATATTATGAGTTTCATTTCTTACTACACTCTAACTCTCTCCCTGGATCTTGTTTTGTTTAATTAGTTTTCTTGACAGGTAATGAGGTAGAGAACAGGTAAATAGATGGCTGGCTTTAGAAGTTTCCAGGTACATGAATACATAAATAAATATATACATAATTATTCCTGGAGTAAAGTTATACATACATACATATATACATACATACATACATACATACATACATTCATACATACATACATACATACATACATACATACATACATACATACATACATATATACATACATACATTCATACATACATACATACATACATACATACATACATACATACATACATTCATACATACATACATACATACATACATACATACATACATACATACATACATACATACATTACAGTAAGATAAGACGTGCTCGAAGGCGCTCTCGGTTCTAGCAGCCAGGCCGAATCTGTTTGGCCCTGCCCACTCCCCCTGCTATACCCCAACGCCCTACCAGCCTTACTACACCAGGATCGATTCAGCAAAACATTCTAGTGATTAGTGAACGATTGATTACGGAGCAGTGTTCCTATAGTGCACTTAAGGAACTTTCTCGGCAAAACATTCTAGCCATCAGTGCAATAAGTGATTACCATACAGTGCTCGATAGTGCACCCCAAGGAAAGGTCGGACAGTGGGCACTTTATCGGTCAACTTTAAAGTGCCAGTGACAAGGACCACCGCGGTGTTGACATATATCGTGAAAACTGTGTCGGCGACCCCAAGCACCGAGGACAAAGTCCACGGTCTTTACAACTGACAAATATTAACAGATGTCTACCAGTGTCAGTGTCCCTCAAAGTGCCGCCAGTGACAAACACTTCCGTCCGCCCACAACAGATTTCAACCGATGGCCACCAATCACTTACTCCCGACGCACTCTGTACCATCTAAAGCGTGGAAACGGTTATCCTGATGGCAGTGTTATCGCGCTACTCAAGTCACTGAAAATATTCCACGCGCGGAGCCGTAGACAAGGCCGTCATGCACATAAGCCCATTAGAACCGTAACCTCCACTAGGAAACCGGAGAAACCCACCCCTGACAGACCATACCACCACACTGAAGTTCCACGGATATGGTATGATCTCCCGTCTTTACTGCTATCCAACGTCACTTCCCTAGCTAACAAGTTCGACGAGCTGGCAACTACAGTCAGGTCAACCGCCGCGCGCGTGGTTGCCATATGTGAGACTTGGCAAATTGTACCTGAAACGTGTCACATTGAGGGATATCAACTCTTTCATCACCTTCGTTCACAAAGACGCGGAGGGGGCGTTGCCCTCTTCTGTCAAGATGACCTACGCCCGTTACGCCTGGATGTTCAAGTCCCAGCAGATGTGGAAGCATTATGGGTACGTGTCGTGCTGCGGGCACACCCACGCAACACTGCTTCCATTATAATCTGTGTGGCATACCATCCGCCTCGATCACCCACCAGAGACACTCTTATCAATCATCTCATCACCACCTCAGACCACCTCAGAGTTAAGTACCCATGTGCCAAGTTAGTATTATGTGGGGATTTAAATGAAATTGACACCACTGATATCCAGGACCAGCTATCACTATCACAAGTTGTGACCTTCCCCACACACGGTCAAAACACCCTTGACCTTATCTTAACTGACTTAGCGGACCAGTACCAACCTCCTCAACCACTGCCTCCTATCGGGTGTAGCACACACTTATCAGTGCTCTGGTCCCCTGCTGCCACTCCCACTCAAGTACAGAGACCCTACATCAAGACCTACAGGCCGATTACTGACTCTGCAATGCGCCTCTTTGGGCAGTGGATAGTTCACTATCCCTGGACTGAAGTACTTAGCGTGGATGACGTGGAAACCAAATGGATAAATTATACCAACACCACCACGGAAGCTCACCACCACTTCTTCCCCGAGAAGTCCGTCAGATCTCACCCAGCTGACTTGCCCTGGATCACACCTCGGATCAAAAGACTTATGCAACAGAGAGACAGAGCCTTTCATCTCAATGACCACATCCGCTACAGGTCACTTCGCAACAGAGTCATCCGCGAAATACGCACTGCAAAGAAGTCCCACTACCCAACCAAATTACAACACCTGAAGCAGACCAACATCAGTCAATGGTATGGTAAGCTTAAAGAACTCTGTGGACTAAACAATATGACACACCCCCTCCCCTTCCTTAGCCATCTCACTAATGTTGACGCAGCTGAGCAAACAAATAACCATTTCGCTACTATATGCCAGACGCTCCCACGGCTCGACACAACCACTCTCCCTGCTTACCTACCAGCCCCCCTTCCCACTGACTTAGTAGAAGAATTTGACGTAGCAAAACGCCTGGACAAACTAAAATTAAAACGCTCTACCACCCCCATTGACTTACCAATGAAACTATTCAAGGAGTTCTCCCCGGAGCTTGCTAAACCCCTCTGCTCCATCATCAATGCTTCTCTCAGTCAAGCCAGATGCCCAGCTGACTGGAAGACCTCTTATGTATCACCAGTGCCCAAGTCAACCAGCCCACAATCCTTAAATCAGCTACGACCTATTGCAATCACCCCAATACCCAGCCTAATCTGTGAAAGTTTTGTGTTTGACTGGGCTTATGCTGATATTGCAGGAGTCGTAGACCCTCAGCAATTTGGCAACATGAAAACTTCCTCCACCACTCACTGTCTTGTCAGCTTTCTCGATTACATATACCGCCATCTCGAGAAACGAAAAACGTCTGTAGCTGTCGCCTTCATTGATTTCACTAAAGCGTTCGACCTAGTCGACCACAATATAATCATAAACAAAGCTATTGACCTCGGGCTTCGGAGAAGTCTCATACCATGGCTTACAGACTTCCTCAGTGACCGACGCCAAGCTGTACGCTTCCGAGGGGCTGTCTCCACCTTTCAGTCACTCACCTGTGGCGTCCCCCAAGGCACCAAGATGGGACCACTCTGCTTCCTTATGCTCATCAATGATGCCCTAAGAGAAACCCCAGCTCGCTGGAAATATGTCGACGACTCCACCATTGGGATCAGCGTCAACAATTCTGCTCCCAACTATACCGCCCTTCAGGATTTATTGAACAGTCTCCAAAACTGGGCCACCAACAACCATGTCACCATCAACCATACCAAGACCATGGTTATGCACATCAACCTCTCCTCCGACATTGTCCCACCGCCTTCCATTACCCTAGGTCCGAACACACTCCAGGTTGTAGATTCCACGAAGCTCCTCGGCGTCACCATAGACAACAAACTAAATTGGAAACCACACGTCAGTGAAGTTGTCAAATCCTCCAGTTTCCGTCTCCACCTCCTCCGCCGACTCAAGTCCCTCGGAGTTCCTGCACACGAGCTCCTCAGTGTATACACAACATTCATACTTCCCAAGCTCACCTATGCCTCCCCCACCTGGTCTTCCTCCCTAAATGCCACACAACGTAAACACCTAGAAAAAGTGCAAAAGAGGGCATGCAAGATTATTCTCTCCCCTTCCTACTCCACATATCAAGAAGCGCTCAACACACTGACCCTTTCGACTCTCACTGACCATCACCACGGCCTCATCTGCAAATTTGGTAAGAAGCTTCTACACCATCCCCGACACCGGCCCCTACTACCACCTGAGATCCCCTGTCCGAGAATTGCTGTTCGACACCACAACCGCATCCAGCCCATACGTGCACGAACTGATCGCTATAAGAACAGCCCAGTCCCAACCATTGTAAAAATTATCAATAACATGTAATAAATCAGTGTATTCACTCCCAGTAAACACTGCTCCCTACACTGTCACTATGTTGAAATGAACTGTAGTTTGAGCTGATCCCCATCTAAGTTATTATATGTCTTATTTGTGTCACTTATGTCACTTGTATATTATTTGTAATTCGTAACCCATTCCCCAAATATGTAACTGTATATTTTCAGCCTTCTGGCTGCCAAGCTCTTTCAATAAACCGTTAATTATTATTATTATTATTATTATTATTATATACATACATACATTACATCCATCCATACATATATACATAAAGCTCTAATTACATATATATCCCGTACACATGACAGCTATACACGTCACTTGCCTGAAAGAACAAAAGAACATTATTAGTATTATATAATTTCTCACAAGACTATACAGTAACCAATCACCATCGAGCATCATATAAGAACAGCCAATGAGCGACGAGCATCATAGAAAAAAAACAACCAATAACCAACAAGCATCATGTATTTTTAACCAATGACCAACGAGCATCATATAAGAACAACTTCTGAATTTCTGGGAACTTTCTACCCTCAGTGAAGTCAACCGGATAGAGATTGTCGATACGGTATAGCTACAGTAACACCTCTACATAACGGACTATATAGGAGAGTGTAGTCCGTTATATCGAGGTATATTATATGTGAATCCTCCATATAACGGATAATAGTTAGATTGATGTCCGTTAAATGGAGGTTAACTAATATCATGTTATTCTGGTCACCAATATCATGTTAATCTGGTCACCAATATCATGTTATTCTGGTCACCAATATCATGTTATATCCTTTGTGTAATATGACTTGTAAATTAATTGCAGGAACACGGGATATTTTATGTAATTAATTAAACTCTCTTCTCACTGAGGTATGTAGTAATTATGTGTGTGTGTGTGTGTGTGTGTGTGTGTGTGTGTGTGTGTGTGTGTGTATGTGTGTGTGTGTGTGTGTGTGTGTGTGTGTGTGTGTGTGTGTGTGTGTGTGTGTGTGTGTGTGTGTGTGTGTGTGACCGCCAACACCGTCCCTCCATGGTCACCCTACAGACCAATTTCCGAGAGAGAGAGAGAGAGAGAGAGAGAGAGAGAGAGCAAAACAAAAGAGGTGAAATAATCGATCAATAGAGAGGGGAGAGGCAATTAGTTGACGATTTAATTGACTTATATGATCATTTTTTTCCCGTTCGCTTGATAAATGTTTCCTAATAGCTACTTTGGTATTGAATACATACATACATACATACATACATACATACATACATACATACATACATACATACATACATACATACATGCATACATACATACATACATACATACATACATGCATACATACATACATACATACATACATATATAAATATCACCCCCACTCACCTACCCATCCACCCACACACACACACACACACACACCCACACACACACACACACACACACACACACACACACACACACACACACACACACACACACACACACACACACACACACACACACACACACACATACACACACACACACACACACACAAACAGTATTAAAGAAACAAGGTTAATAAAAATACATAAAATTCCCGACAATTATTTACCCCCGACATATATACTATACCACACACTGACCTGAGTCATCAAACGCAATACACTAATGACTCACTTCACCTTAATAGGAAAATAACCTTCAGGTAAAATAAAGGTAATTAAAAGGTAATGTCAATAGTATCGAATTTGTATATTAAACTAGGCCAAAAAATGAACCTACGTGAAAAGCCAAAACAAAATTTTTTCAATGTTTTTTTTTTTTTTTTTTTTAGCTTCTAATACATTTAATTAATTACTAAAGCTACATATACACGTAGTTTAGCTTATTTTACATTTCAAAGAGTGTGAATTCTTTTTATATATACAAGTGTGTCAACAAATATATATATATATATATATATATATATATATATATATATATATATATATATATATATATATATATATATATATATATATATACAAGTGAAACGAAAAAAAAAAATATATATATATACTGTATATGCAGTGTCCAAAAAATATATAAAAAGAGTGTCAAAAAAAAAATATATATATACCTTCTAAATTATTATTATATTATTAACCTCCCCTTAAAAAAAATTATATTATACACTTTCATAAAAATATATAAATAAATAAATAAATAAATAAATAAATAATGAATGAATGCTTTGGTGAATTGTCTTTCTTTGTATTATTTATTATTTATTTTTTGTTGTATTTTTTAACGCTAAATCAGTACTTTTATTCATTTACTTTATTTATTTTTACGTACGGCAGAACAAATATTCAAATGTTATGGTAATTACCCCTATACCCCCATCCCTACCCCTCCCTCCCCTCCCTCCCCTCCCTCCCCATCCCTACCCCTCACCCCCATCCATATCCCTACCCCCCTCCATCTCTACCCCCTTATCCCCCTCCCTTCCCACTGTAAAAAAAATATCTTTCAATTAAAGCGAAAATAATCTCGGCACAGGTAATGGCGACCGTCGGTAAAAAGTGTAATATGCAAGATTTAATTTCCGGCAAAAGTTTCGGACACACCAATCGTTCTTTATTCGTCTCTCTCTCTCTCTCTCTCTCTCTCTCTCTCTCTCTCTATTTCTCCCTTTGGCTCACCTTTTCTCTCTATCTGGCTCTTTCTTTCTCTTTTTGTATTTTTTCTC
>NW_024737477.1:0-14046 GCF_018991925.1 Homarus americanus
AAAACTGTGAAGAATATGTCAATAAGTTACTGGGGACTGTATACCGATAACATTACATGAGTTACTGGTGCCTATAATTATAACTATAACATTAGTTTATATCTCCCACCCAGCGAGGATAATAGAAATAATGAAATATGAGTACTTGTGATCGTAATTCAAAACTTGTGCACCAGCTGACTAACGTCTCAGGTTGACTCACTGTATCTCCTTAACTCACAGAAACAAACACCAAAGTCTAAGTGTGTTGTGGACGACACTATAAAATAAGTAATAATATATCAATATATGACAGTAGATACTCTTAGCGTCACTAGCCAGTGTTGCCTCTCTGTCTTAAAGAGAAATAGAGGAAAAGTCTCAACCTTACTCGGGGGTCCAGCGGGACCTTCGCTAGCATCACTCCTTGGGGGCGTGAGGACGGCTGTTCTGGCTCTCTCGGCGGAGTCCGGAAGACCCTCAGTTGCCTCAGCACCTAAGGAGATTGGCGAAGAAGGGTGGCCTATGGGATCCAATCGGCGGAGTTCCTGGCGGTTCCGGGCTGCCCTTGCCAATACATGCTAGCAGTGTTTCGTAAGTAAAAGTATTTCGGCCTAAACAATCTAAATTTTTAATGGCCATCAATGTTGTTCCTCGTGCCAGCAGCCTGGAGGCCATAGGTTCATCTCTACACCCGTGGGAACAACTAAGTCGGTTGTGTACAACAGCGTCAGAGAATTATAGCAGCCTTACAGTGAGAACGGCACCAGTGTCTTAAGGCTCATTAAGGCATCACGTATCCGTTAATACAAAAGGTGTTACCAAGTTAATGGCCGACAATCCAATTTTTATTGTCATTTTTCCTTCTGATTTTTTTACACTTTAGTTTACATTTGTATTAAATTTAACACTTAGTCATTTTTTCCTTACAGTAATACATACAAATGAAAAGCTTCAACCAAAACACAACGTAACGTAACGTAACCTGCTTTAGGTATATTGGAATATCTTATGAGTGTAAATGACGTCTTATATGAAAGAGTGATAATAATATTATGTGTAAATTAATTTACATTATTATAACAATAAAAAGTATTCCTTTACCCCTACTTAGCGGACACACACACTGGCCATAGGTGACCATGTAGGTCATCATATTAGGTCCACGTGAATAGTTTAAGTAACTTAACCTTAAGGAATATTACTTAACTCTGATCTTTATAAACACAGGATGATCATGACGCGTTATATGATATATTCTAAACAATGTAAATGTCAACATAAGTTTGGGAGAAAAACAACTAAATCTAAAGTTACTTAAAACAACAGTAAAGACTTAAACTGTACACATGAGAGGAAAACAAATATCATAGTAATAAATATAAGTAATAAATAACTAATTAAACCCTGAAACTAAATACGTATATTTAAATGTTCTTTGTCTTTTATATTATATTGTTAACACAGTAATGACTTTAACACACATTGAAACAATTAAAAGAAAAAAGAAAAAAAACACCGATCAACCTCGACCCGGAGGGCCAGATGACCCCTGGACAGCTCTGAGCTTGACCAGCACGTTCGTGTTTATATTATTATCTCGACTGAATTATATTACAAAGTCACTTATGAGTTTTTCAATGATGTTTTGATAATATTTACTTATTCTCACCTAAATGTTAACAACTAGCGTATTAAAGAATACGACCACAACTAAATAAAGGCGGAAATTCACGGAGGTAACTTGGTGTAACTGGCTAGACTCCCCAAGGTGCCACAGACCTGCCATCGTCTAGTAGTTTTTCATCGTGTAGCACAACTGAGGCTATACATACGAACACGTTTACTATATAGCTGAAGTATTTTACACGTTTCTTATACAGCCACTACTGAGAGAGGGGGAGGGAGGGAGGGAGGGAAGGGGGCTACACGATGAACCCATAAATCAGGTATAGCTTGTCGAGGACGGGCTACGGGGCAATGTAAGCAATGGGGCTACTAAGACTATAGGTATAGGCTCCAAGTCCACGCCAGGCCAGGCCTGAGATGATGACGTCACTAGCAGCGTCCTCAGCGGATATTACACGACTTGTATCTCTCGTCCATCTCTCCCTGGGTGAGGAGGAAGAAGGGGGGAGGGGGAAGAGGAGGGAGGGGGAAGAGGAGGAGGAGGGAAGAGGAGGAGGAGGAGGAGGAGGGGGTGGATGGGGAAGGGGAGGGGAGGAGGGGGGGAGGGGGAGGAGAGGGAAGGAGGGATGAGGAGGAGGGGGAAAGGGGAAAGGAGGAGTGGGAGGAGGGAGGAGGAGGGGGAGGGAGGGGGGGAGGGAGGAGGAGGGAGGGAAGGAGGGAGGAAGGAGGGGGAGGAGGAGGGGAAGGAGGGGGAGGAGGAGGGGGAGGACGAGAGGGGAGGGAGGGGGAGGAGGGAGGAGGAGGAGGGTGGGGAGGAGGGGGGAGGAGGAGAGGAGGAGGGTGGGAGGGGAAGGAGGAGAAAGGAGAAAGGAGAAGAGAACAAGAGGCGGAGGAAGGAGAAGGAAGAAGATAAGGAGTAGGAGGAAAGTGAGAAGGAAGAAAGAAGGAGGAGAAAGAGGAAAGAAGAGAAAGATGGAAGAAAGACAGAGAAGGAGAGGGGAGAGGAATGGACACAAAGCAAACAGTAACAAGTTTCAGTGTTGGTGGTGGTGGTGGTGGTGGTGGTGATAACAGCAGTGGTCACGTTAGTAGTAGGATTAGTGGTGATTAAAAGTGGTGCAGATGACGTGGTGGTGAGTGGTGATACGTGGTGGTAGTCACAGAAATGGTGGTGGTAGTGATGATAATAGCAGTGGTAGTGGTTGGCAGTAGTAGTGGTGGTGATAATAGCAATGGTCACACAGTCCTGTCGTAACTGGCTGGCGGGTCTCAGGTGACATGTCGGGGCGGAATGGGACAGAACAAAGCCTCGGCATTCGTCACCCCCTCCTTCCCTCCCAGACAGTTAACAGTCACAAAACGTCTCGACCTGTAAATACCTCAGCCCTGGGAACACCCGCAGAAACCGGAGAGAGTCCCTGAGAAAACCCTAAAGAAACCGCCGTGGCCCGAGGGATGGACTAGCCGAGAAAATCATAACGAATTTCAGGAAAGCTCTTTTGGCTCCTCCACCCTTCCGTCCGCCTCATGGGAAAAGGTTTTCTTTACCAATTTAAAAGATTTGGAGCCACAATGAGGGATTTTTCACCGCTAAGGGTAAGGAGGTGGTGGGGGAGGGGGGATGGAGAGAAGGGGAGGGGGTGAAGGGAGGGGAAGGAGTGTATAGGGGGAGGTAGTGAAGAAGGAGGGGGTGGACGGTGGTATCCCACACACCCACTTTATGTAATGGAGGTTTAGAATGCACTACCAAACACACTTATCATATACGCCTCAAAAATATTATCACATCATCACTAACTAATAAAACACAAGACTTGGTGAGTTATGTGTGAAGGGGATCATTCAGGTGGTGTGATAATACAATGTGAGAGAGAAACTTCACTAAATGGAGGAGGAGACACACACGTCCTCCCCCATGGCTCCCACACACTCGCCGATAAATCACGTTCCGACTTCTTTATAAGGACCTTCCTGTTACCTGAATAACCCGGCAGCTGCAGCCTCAACCAATGGGACGCCGCGCATTACCGCCGGCCTCCAATAATTACACCATGCGCAAAAATTTTGCTCAGAGGAATCGGGTGGTAGGACCAGATGTTTTATCCCCCAAAAAAGACAAAGTCCAAAAGTAACAAAAAAATATATGCCACTGTGCTGATAACTGGGTCTTACTATAGTTGTTTGCACAGGCTGGGATTGGTAGACGCGCTGAATTCGTCAGAAATACGAATTTTAAGGAGCAGTCTCATACAGCCTTTGTTGACACTACGCACGCATGCTCGTTCCTCGGGGTGTGTCTTATTGTTTAGTCCACAGAGTTCTTTAAGCTTACCATACCATTGACTGATGTTGGTCTGCTTCAGGTGTTGTAATTTGGTTGGGTAGTGGGACTTCTTTGCAGTGCGTTTATCGCGGATGACTCGGTTGTGAAGGGACCTGTAGCGGATGTGGTCATTGAGATGAAAGGCTCTGTCTCTCTGTTGCATAAGTCTTTTGATCCGAGGTGTGATCCAGGGCAAGTCAGCTGGGTGAGATCTGACGGACTTCTCGGGGAAGAAGTGGTGGTGAGCTTGCGTGGTGGTGTTGGTATAATTTATCCATTTGGTTTCCACGTCATCCACGCTAAGTATTTCAGTCCAGGGGTGGTGAACTATCCACTGCCCGAAGAGGCGCACTGCAGAGTCAGTAATCGGCCTGTAGGTCTTGATGTAGGGTCTCTGTGCTTGAGTGGGAGTGGCAGCTGGGGACCAGAGCACTGATAAGTGTGTGCTACACCCGATAGGAGGCATTGGTTGAGGTGGTTGGTACTGGTCCGCTAAGTCAGTTAAGATAAGGTCAAGGGTATTTTGACCGTGCACTGATAAGTGTGTGCTACACCCGATAGGAGGCATTGGTTGAGGTGGTTGGTACTGGTCCGCTAAGTCAGTTAAGATAAGGTCAAGGGTATTTTGACCATGTGTGGGGAAGGTCACAACTTGTGATAGTGATAGCTGGTCCTGGATATCAGTGGTGTCAATTTCATTATAATCCCCACATAATACTAACTTGGCACATGGGTACCTAACTATGAGGTGATAATGAGATGATTGATAACATAAGAACATAAGAACATAAGAAAGTGGGATACTGCAGGAGGCCGACTGGCCCATACAGGGCAGATCCCTTTCACACCCATCCCAGCACTTCCATGTGCCTATCCAACTTCGTCTTGAAGTTCCCTAGCGTCCCCGATCCTACTATAGCACTCGGTAGCCTATTCCACATATCCACAACTCTATTACCAAACCAGTGCTTGCCTATATCCTTTCTGAATCGGAATTTATCTAATTTAAAGCCATTTGTTCTAGTTATTTCGTTATTAATGAGCTTCAGAACATCTTCCATTTTACCCTTGTTAATCCCACTTACCCACTTGTACACCTCTATCATATCTCCCCTAACTCTACGCCTCTCTAATGAATGTAAGCCTAAGCTTTCAGTCTTTCTTCATATGGAGGTTTCTATTTATGGATCATTTTTGTCATTCTTCTTTGTACTCTCTCCAAAGAATCTATGTCCATTCTATAATAAGGACACCAGAACTGAACCGCATAATCCATGTGTGGCCTCACTAATGCTAGGTAAAGTTTCAAGATAAAAGATAAGAGTGTCTCTGGTGGGTGAGCGAGGCGGATGGTATGCCACACAGATTATGATGGAAGCAGTGTGGCGCGGGTGGGCCTGTGGCACAACACGTACCCATAATGCTTCCACATCTGCTGGGACTTGAACATCCAGGCGTGACGGGCGTAGGTCATCTTGACAGAAGAGGGCAACGCCCCCTCCGCGTCTATGTGAACGAAGGTGATGAAAGAGTTGATATCCCTCAATATGACACGTTTCAGGCACAATTTGCCAAGCCTCACATATGGCAACGACGCTCGCGGCGGCTGACCTGACTGTAGTTGCCAGCTCGTCAACTTGTTAGCTAGGGAAGTGACGTTGGATAGCAGTAAAGACGGGAGATCATACCATATCCGTGGAACTTCAGTGTGGTGGTATGGTCTGTCAGGGGTGGGTTTCTCCGGTTTCCTAGTGGAGGTTACGGTTCTAATGGGCTTATGTGTATGACGGCCTTGTCTACGGCTACGCGCGTGGAATATGTTCAGTGACTTGAGTCGCGCGATAACACTGCCATCAGGATAACCGTTCCCACGCTTTAGATGGTACAGAGTGCGTCGGGAGTAAGTGATTGGTGGCCATCTGTTGTTGTTGGGGCGGACGGAAGTGTTTGTCACTGAAGGCACTTTGAGGGCCACTGACACTGGTAGACATCTGTTAATATTTGTCAGTCGTAAAGACCGTGGGTCTTTGTCCCTGGTGCTTGGGGTCGCCGACACAGTTTTCACGATATATGTAAACACCGCGGTGGTCCTTGTCACTGGCACTTTAAAGGTGACCGATAAAGTGCCCACTGTCTGACTTTTCCTTGGGGTGCACTATCGGAGCACTGTATGATAATCACTTATTGCACTGAAGACTTGAATGTTTTGCTGAGAAAGTCCCGGTCAGGTTAGGTCGGGTCCAGTCACACTCAGTGTTACTGTGCTTAAGTGCACTGTTTGTGTTCTGTTGGTTTATTAGTCCGTCCGTGGGTCTGTTGGTTTATTAGTCCGTCCGTGGGTCTTGTTGGTTATCCGTCCGTGGGTCTGTTGCTTTAGTCCGTCAGTCCGGTTTATTGCGTCCGTGGGTCTGTTGGTTTATTAGTCCGTCCGTGAGTCTGTTGGTTTATTAGTCCGTCCGTGAGTCTGTTGGTTTATTAGTCCGTCCGTGAGTCTGTTGGTTTATTAGTCCGTCCGTGGGTCTGTTGGTAAATTAGTGCGTCCGTGGGTCTGTTGGTATATTAGTCCGTCCGTGGGTCTGTTGCTTTATTAGTCCGTCCGTGGGTCTGTTGGTTTATTATTCCGTCCGTGGGTCTGTTGGTTTATTAGTCCGTCCGTGAGTCTGTTGGTTTATTAGTCCGTCCGTGAGTCTGTTGGTTTATTAGTCCGTCCGTGAGTCTGTTGGTTTATTAGTCCGTCTGTGGGTCTGTTGGTTTATTAGTGCGTCGGTGGGTCTGTTGGTATATTAGTCCGTCCGTGTGTCTGTTGCTTTATTAGTCCGTCCGTGGGTCTGTTGGTTTATTAGTCCGTCCGTGGGTCTGTTGATTTATTAGTCCGTCCGTGATTCTGTTGGTTTATTAGTCCGTCCGTGAGTCTGTTGGTTTATTAGTCCGTCCGTGAGTCTGTTGGTTTATTAGTCCGTCCGTGAGTCTGTTGGTTTATTAGTACGTCCGTGGGTCTGTTGGTTTATTAGTCCGTCCGTGGGTCTGTTGGTTTATCAGTCCGTTAATGTCTATATTAGTTTATCAATCTGTCCGTGTCTGTGTTTCCTATCAGATCGTCTGTTCGTGTGTCGATGTATCAGTCCGTCCGTTTGTCACCGTGTATTAGTCCGTCCGTGTGTCTGTCCGTGTATCAATCCGTCCATAGTATGCTGTCAAAACGAGGACTCAAACAGCCGTAATATTCTAACTATGATCTTTGTAGGTGAATGTGTGTCTCAACAAAACCACTGAAGAAGTGGATAATCAGGCTATTGCATCGGTTCTTCTTGAGAGTTTTGGAACTGTTGTGGCCCGACGGGGAGATTAGTGGTCTCCTCCTCCGCTATTTCTTGTTCCGCCTTCCTTGCTCTTTATTTGTTGTTGCTGTCGTTGTTGTTCTCCTTTAATCTCTTTCTTTCTTTCTTTCTTTCTTTCTTTCTTTAAAATTATACACACACAATTTTTCCCCGGTAAAACCACTGCACTGCACTTTTGCGGAAGGCTTATGACAGCAACGTAAGAGTTGAATTAAAACTTGAGTTATCCTACAAAAGAAACTTTAATCTCCTTTGGAAGGAAATTGAACATATCGTTTTAAATGTTCCCGCCGGACAATATGCTCCCTGCCAGCCAATTTTCCCGAGGCACGGTAAATGTGGCCGCCAAACACGGTGCGCGCGCAATTTACTGAATTATGTCGAGTTTCTAATATACTAGCTAGATAATAACTTAATTACTTTTATCACTTATTTCTTTATTTATTTATTTACGGGCATATTTATGTGCGAATATACTTATTTACTTATACTGCTTGCTACTCACGCACTCACTTAAGCACTTAATTGTTTATGTACAACTCTACGAGATAATTATAATCAGTGATACAAGATTTTTTAAGAAGTGATTAAGTTACCTCTAGAGTCCTCAGGGGGTGACTGCCTCACTAGGTTACGTCTACACTTGAGTGCTTGGATGAGTGATATAACAAGGCAGATTTTTTACTAAAGATAATCATTACAGTACAGTAGACTGAAAATGTAAATAAACTTTCTAAAAACTATCCTCGTGTTTTTATAGATAGTACTTAACGTGTAGTTTATGTATACATTATAAGTTCAATAATGGTGTGTTAAGAAAGTGCTTCCTCACCATCAGATGCGGTGGATGTCGCGGAGAAAATACAGTCAACCCTCGCTTTACGCGGTCCCACATTCCGCGTTTCCACGTTTACATGGTACCCTGCTGAAACAGGAATGCTCACATTCCGCGGTTCGTGTACCCCTTTACTCGGAGAGCGGCTGGCGAACCGCGCCATTTTTGGATTCAAACCTCCCGCCATCTCTCCCGCCATCCGCCATGTTGTGTAAGCTGCGCGAGCATGGTGCGCACAAGGTCGCCCAGTCGTCAAAACATTACCGAGTTCTTCACCCGCCACCCACCACAGCCGGCCCAAGTCAGTGATAGTGATAATTATAGTGAAGATATGGACTTATATGGACTTTGAGGGGTTTGACAAAAAGGCCCTGCAAGCCTCTATGGTGGATAGTGATACAATTGATACAAGTGATACAGGTGAGGGCCAATAATCTGCCCTCTGCCTCGGAACCAACCGCCCATCCCCGTGTGCCCAGCCATCTTTTCTACTAATGTAAGTGTTAGAAAACCTAATATTATTGATATTTCTCTTAATTATTAATTGTTTGTGCATACCATCATCAAGTTAAGATAATATTTTTACTACAACATAGTTGTGTGTCGTCAAAAAGTGGAGTTTGGGGGTCGGCCCGGACTCTACTTCAATTAATCCCATATGTTATGTTATTCACTTTACGCGTTCCTTACTTTCCGCGGCACCCTGTGGGTTACATTAACCGCGTAAAGTGAGGGTTGACTGTATTGCATAAGGAAAATAAATTGCAGTTTGTCACAGTATCTCACCTGCTCTTGTAAACTTATTAAGAGTAATGTTGAAATGTACGAGTAACAATTAATTACCTATAAATATTATTTTTTCCTTCAGCTAATAGTGATATTTTTTGTGTTTTGCAGGTACGGTGTTTGGCCAGAGACAGCAACAGGTAATGGTTCTAAAGTAAGGGTTATGTGTCTTTGCCTGGGGTAGTGGAGGATATACCAGGGTGCGGGTTGTAAGAACCAAGGGCCTGCCTAGCCAGGTGGTCGCCAGGAGAGGGTGTTCATAGGTCATGGTGCAGGGTGTGATAAAGAGTCCCGGGAACCACCTGTACTGTACGTGGTTATATTCCAGGCAGTTGTTGTGTGTGACAACTGTGTGTCTCTGCCATCAGTAATTCCCTTATGTTTGGAACAACTTTGTATTTTTTCGATAGAAAATGAAGTTGTAAACAGTGATAGGATAAAGAGAGGATGATACGTAAAATAAACTATGACCGTCTTGTAGAATATAGAAACAGCGGGAAGTTCGGTTGTGTAGAATTAAATAAAATAACATAATTTTTTTCATTTGTTGTATATAAGACAGTTAGGCTTACCGAGACTATAAATTGCATAAAATTCCATTTCCCTGGCAAAGAAAATTATCTTCCTCGTGGGGTTTACGCAAGAGATAAATGAGAAAAAATAAGACTACTGTCAGTTTGTTTATCATTCACTAAGTCATGTTGAATGAATACTTTACATTAATCATAGAAACATACGTAACTTATATGAAGTTATCTTGGAAAAGTAATAATTGTTTTTAGATTAATATAACTCGCACAGTAAGAACCCGTCGATCTACCCCCCAACCCCCCAGGCCACGACTGGTGACCCAAGACGACATAGAAGTCACAATTCCTCTACATCAGGAGGAAAAAATATTGCTTATTGGCCTCGTCTGAGAGCCCCAGATCAGGCAGCTTTGTGCCAGAGATGGAGACCATAGTTCAGTTCGTTCTCGTGGCGTCGCGTTCACAACTCTGACACACGAACGTGCAGAGGAACATATGACCAGACAGAGCAACAGATGGACTCATTGAGGGGTGCATGGACGGGCAGACATACAGAGGAATGGAGTGATGGACATACACAGGGAGGAACAAGATGAACGTACAGACAGACGGACACAACACTCCTAAGACCCTTCAGCTAAGCGGGGGCCGGGAGACAATAATCATGTAAACAACAGTACATATCGCCTTCATAGCTCAACAGTCAGATGCTGGACCCCTAAAAACCTCCCATCCGTAAGAGTAGTTTTAGTTTTATTACATCTCGTAGAGTTCTCTGTGTATCTGTTAAACGACTGAGAAATCTGGATTGTAGGATGGGGGAGGAGGGGTGGAGGGACTGGGGAGGAGGGGCCTGGGAGGAGGGTCAGGGGGAGGGACCCGGAGGAGGGGTTATTGCCAGTCCCCAGTGTAAGGGCAACGAGAAAACTTTTATTGTGAGGCGGAACTTGTTACTGCGTCCGGGATCCTACATGATGAGTGTACTGGGTTTTGGAAATGATGTCTTTGGGGGTTTAGAAGGAGAGAGAGTATATCACACACACACGTACTTAGTCAACAATACACAGACAACCAAACAGATTAATGATAGAAACAAGACAGACAGACACAGGACCACCATAAGGGGAGCGACAAGTACCGTGGTTAGGCTGAGGTGCTTCTTGGCTGCCGGAAGTGGTGGACATCAGTGTCAGCTCCGGGACTAATGGTGACTTGTATCCGAGGGAGGGGAAGTGGCAGCAGAAGTATGTCCTGAGGAAGTCGCAGCAGAATTATGTCCAAAGGAAGTAATAGCGGAAGTAGGTCCTGAAGAAGGGGAAGTGGCAGCAGAAGTATGTCCAAAGGAAGTGTTACGAACCACGCCATCAATTGTCATGATCTACCTACCCAGCACTACGAACCATGCCATCTATTGTCATGATCTACCTACCCAGCACCACGAGCAACGCCATCTAGGGACGAAACCCGAGTATGACTAGTCTTAGTTACCACTCCGGGGTTTCCCTTCTCCATATCCTGGTTGTTGCGTCACCTCCTCCAAGTCTTCCTCATCAGCTCCAGTTCGAGGAGAGTTCAGTTCACTCTGGGAAGTGACCACACTAGGATCACCTATCCTGGAAACCTACGGCACAGTGACTACCTACCATCTTCTTCAATACTCAGCCTTACTCGTCAGCCATCTCAGCACTGCACTTGAGTATTTTGTAATCTTATATTGCCTCCCCACCTCCACCTTGCTTCAGATTGTTGTATGTTGTGTAAATATGTATATACTGTTAAGCCAATGTTGCGTATGTTTAGGTTAAGTATGGTTAAGGGTAAATTATAGAAAGCTGAATATTTTGTTAAGGAATTTATGGTACTTTATTATACACAACAAAAACTCGCATCCCCTCCCCACAACTCAGTTAAACTTCAACAAACAAAGGCTGTACATTGAGGCAGAAGAACCAAGGAAATAAACTTTGGTAATTTATTGTCATCATTAAAGAAATCTGAACTTTTTTATGTTAATGCAGGAGGAAGCACAAGGGACTGTAGGTGTTTGTGCTTGTGGTGATGTGAGTACTGTTTGTGGTAATTTGAGTACTGTTTGGGGCGACTTGAATACTTTTTGTGGTCTTGAGTACTGTTTGTGACGATTTTGAGTACTAATTGTTTGTAGTAAGACAGAGTTGTAAATTACTACCAGACATACGGACACAAGGTATAGCCAGGTGAGAGAGAGAGAGAGAGAGAGAGAGAGAGCGTGAATATTTATTTTTGCCCATACAATTTCTCTCTCTCTCTCTCTCTCTCTCTCTCTCTACTCCCTTTATGTCAGCTTAACTAGATCCCTGTGTTGTGGGTCGACAATAATTCTAAGCTGGCTGGATATTCTTTCCCTCCTCCAGGACAAACAACAAAGTAGGAAAGCTTTATTGAGTTAAGATACAGTATGTTTGTGTAAGCTTAAACAAGATAGAGCGAAATATTTGTACTGAGGACAAATCTTTTACGTAAACCTGAAATAAACAAGAAGAAATTATATACAAGTGGAAGATTTTCTTACATATGAATGATATTAGAGTAATGAGGTATTTTTTTTCTATTGTTAAAACTGAATGAAATTGTTGATACTTAAGAAATTATTTGGGAATGTGAATCTAGACACGTATGGTATGATGAAATTTAAAATCCAGTGAGAAATTCTTAGCTCGTGAAGAAATTTGGAAAATCTATCGAAGGAAATATTGTTAATGAAGCAAGTAAAAAAAAAAATAAATAAAAAAATCCATTGGGAAAGTCCTCACATAATGAAGACAAAATAAAACTCAAAACGAAGAAAGAAAATCCCTTCACAATTCGAACCAAATCCAGCACCTAAATCCCCTAAATCCCACAAAACCCCATAAAACCCCCATAAATCCCCCCAAATCTCACAACACATCAACATCCCCAGTTAACCCCAAATCACCAACTACACTATCCATCACAATCTTCCTCGTAATCATCTTAAACCGTAAAAAAAGCAAATGATAGAAGATCTTACTTAATACTTTAAACTAAAACATTACCAAATTTACTCGTGGTAACTGGGTAATGTAGGAAATTACTTAGGGATTAGCCGAGGGATGGTTGAGAGAAGGAGGTGGTAGTGGTAGTATTTGGTTGAGGTGGTGGTAGTCTTTGGGAGAGGGAAGGTGGTGGTGGTGGTAGTAGTGGTAGTAATCCCGTGGTCTTATTCCTCAAGTCTTTAACTGGATACATAATTAGACTGTCCTTGGACGTCACATACACACACACACACAAACACACGTACAAGGAGAGAGAGAGAGAGAGAGAGAGAGAGAGAGAGATGCATCACCCATCACCAACCATCCCGGGACCCAGGCTATAAAACTCTACGGTCCCAGGCTGCCACGTTTCACTTACTCTGCCTGCCCGCCCTCCACTCACATATACCCAACACCTATTGGTAAAGTAATGACCAAGGAACACTCTACAGTATAATTTTATTCTCCATATATAAAGCTAATTATTACTCTAACTAATTATAGGAATTAATGATCGTATTTAAAATATTTTAGGCTTTTTAACATGGTCTCTGATGTCGGTGTAATTCTTCAACATGGGAACTTGTTATGTTTACACTAAGAGAAGCGTATGTTTGTATGTTCTTAATTTGTGTTTATGTTTCAATTTTAATTAACAATATAATTTTAAAATGATGATTGCTTGATAATTAATAGGAATGTATGAGTTAATTATTGTTGATTAGGATAGAGTTAAATGAGGAGTTAAATTAAATAGTAAAAATAAAAGAATTATGTACTGTATATAATAATTTGTAAGTTTATAGAAATAAGTTAGACATAATAAGAGCTTAATTATACCTTTAAATGAAGTCTTCTGTCGTTCAAGTAGTAAAACAATACTTGATTGATATAAATATTTAAGAAAAAGACTTAGCTATCCGGAGTTAATTATCGCTTGTTAATGTCATCACAGGGTAGTTACGTCTGATTCATGTCTTGCTTATGAGAGACATTATTCATTTAAAGAGAGCGAGATACTGACTAGAATCTTATCTTTCTTTTATAACCACTTGAGAGATAGTTTCATTCTCTGTCAATATTATCTCCAAGAATTGTACGTTTATTTTACCATTAACTAGGAATAATGACAACGATTCCTTTTATGTGTTTTTTTTTCTATTCGTTATTAACCCCATTAACCATTCATAGAGGTAACACAGGTAGATATATATTCTCACCTGTCTAATTAAGGTGTAGCTTGTGTTCATTGACCTCTTAGAATCCACCTTTGTGTCGTTATTAAGAGAATCAGTTATATACTTTCTCACATCTTCAGGTAGAGATGCAAATTAGGGCATTAACAAGTTAGGACATTATTTATTTACCATAATCAACAGATAGGAGTCTTAATTAACCTTGACCTAATTATAATGAGGTGAATAATGGATTCTTGAGGTCAGGTCATCTTGGTACTGAGTACATGAGAGGGATAAAGTATATGTATGTATGTATAAGGACACACACAATAAAAACAATAGACTCGAATTTCCTACTTTTATTATTGATCATTTTTAACAACATTTATTGCTTCTCTGGTCACCTGTTATCA
>NW_024737478.1:0-15000 GCF_018991925.1 Homarus americanus
GGAAAAAGTGTCACTGTTCTTGACATAATTTTGTTCCAGACGTCAAAGCTGGCTACCACAAACCTCTCTCCTGTAATTACTGTCATCTGCGTTGTGTGTGTGTGTCTGTATGTGTGTGTGTGACAATGTTGTGTGTGTGTGTGTGTGTGTGTGTGTGTGTGTGTTGTTTTCGGTAGGTGGTGAAGGTCAGCAGAATAAAGAGGAAGAAGAAGAAACAAAATAGTTTTAATATTCAAGGTGTTGGAATCATTACACCACCACCACCACCACCACCACCACCACCACCACCACCACCACCACCACCACCACCACCACAACACGTCACACAGGGCTGGCCAACACAGGCGTGGTTTAACACTATCGGACATACTTGACAGACAATCGAACCCCCAACCTCAATCCTCGGTCAAATATCTGGCTCCAGACCAAAGCATCAGTACACACACACACACACACACACACACACGAGGGAGCAGAGGGCGATTAAATGAGGCACAGTTACCAGCTAGCAATTATTCCCTTTAGATGGTCGATTGTAATTGGATTCATTGAAAACCTAGCCTCAGGTCAGCTTGAAATGGCTGACTATGGTATTTCTCCTCTCGAGCGTTAATGGCGGTGTTTCCAAGCCATTTTCTCAAGGTTTTTCCGAAGTGGTATTATCCCAGTCTATGTAAGCACATGTGTATATGTATGTAGGTATGTACAGAGCATGTATGTATGTATATATATCATACATCATGGTTAGGAATCAGGTATCTTTGTTCGTTGTTGTCATTTGGTCCACAGCCGCCAGTGCCGCCATGATGTAAAACAAATGAAGATCAAAGTGACGTTTGTTCCCCGACACGATATGAAGGAGTATTTTTATGTGTTACCCTTTGTCGGTCTGTCTGTCTGTCTGTCTGTCCACGCTGTAGTAATCTTGTCTCAAACACTGTACACAAGGACGTCACCACACTCAAAACCACCACCACAACACCATAACAACACAACAACACCACAACAACACCACCAACACAACATAACACCACAACATAATACCACAACACCATAACAACACCACAACAACACCACAACACCTACAACACTACATAGACACCAGGTAAAAAAATTCTGAATAATTTAACTTAGTTCTTTGTGGAACTATTAATTAACCTGTATGTGTAGGTGAGGGCTGAGTCACCTACCCTCCCTTACCTGTACACCTCTGCTCTATTAACCCACACTACCACACAGGTAGGTGAGGTGAGGTGAGGTGAGGTGAGGTGAGGTGAGGTGAGATGAGGTAGGGAGATGAGAGGTGAGGTGAGGTGAGGTGAGGTGAGATGAGGTGAGGTGAGGTTAGATTAGGTCAGGTCAGGTCAGGTGAGGTTAGGTTTTGGGTGAGGTAAGGTGAGGTGAGGTGATGTTTGGTTAGGTGAGGTGAGGTGAGGTGATCATTTGGTTAGGTGAGGTGAATATATGTTAGAGAGGCCGAAGTGTGTTGTGTTTGACAGCAGAGCGCCGCCACAGTCAGTGTAGTGTGGTGTAGTGGCAACAATTTGTCCTAAGCTTAACACTTGGCCCATTTCACTCACAGTGTGTGTGTGTGTTTGTGTACGTCAAGGACACTGTAGGCAAAAAAGACAAGATAGGTAGAGAGAGAGAATAGTGAGTAGGCACTCGTGGAGAAGGAAAATCAATTTCGAAATCGTTAATGACTTGAAACGTAAAAGTTTTTGGAATCGAACGCAATTTAGGAATGGGAATTGTATTTGGAATTATATGGTTTATATATCGAAAATGATTTCGAATATAACGAACAAGCAAAATAGATTAAAATAAATTATATAAAATGGAGAAAGAAAATATGATTAAAACATTAGGATAAACAGAAAACAAAGAAACAAACACCAATATAAGTGAATAAACGAAAAAAAAAATGTGAAAAAAGAACAGAAACTTGACTTCATCACACACCTGTCCACATATGACTCCACTTCCCCCTGTCTCTCCACCCAACTCCACTTCCCCTGCTCTCCGACCAACTCCACTTCCCCCTCTTCCATTATGACCCACTTCCCCTGTCTCCAACCAACTCCACTTCCCCGTTGTTGACTAAATTAAAGAGTCACACCTGTCATCATTAGCCACAGTGTTCCCTCCTCACCAGTCATCTTAAGACAGTTCGCTTGTTAACGATGGTTTGTTCCAGCTGCTCCTTGTCATCGTTTACACCGGGTACCAGAGCCATGGCGTAGGTTGTTAACGGTGCCTAGTTAGTTAACAAGCACCGGTGGCGCCTTGGCAACGTGAATTACAGACACCACCATAATGCAATCACCTGGTCAGAGTAAGGTTAGCCCCCCCCCAACCTAACCTAACCTAACACAACCTTAAGCTAAACTAAAGAGATCCCAGAACGACTCATCGTCAAAGCTAAAACAAAAAAAAATAATAGAACTCACTCAAAAATAAAAGCGCGCCATATTTGTTTACACAGGCTGTAGGGTTGGCGATAAAATCAACACTGTGGCTATAAATTGAACAACGTTGGCGTTTTTATGTTAATAATGTCCCCCCAGACGACCAGACCTGGCCCTCTACGTCTGGCCATTAACGCCTGTGAACTAGTGGCGGTGGCGGGGTATAGACCAAGAACGGATATGACGTCATTCATAGTAGAGACGATATCAATAGAACTGAGACGACACACACACACACACACACACACACACACACACACCCACACACACACCCACACACACACACACCACAGTTCCAAACACAATAATTTTACGGGCAAAAATAGCAGTAAAATTAAACCGAACGAACAAGTGTTTCCAATTAAAATTTATATATTTACCGGTACATAAAAATAAAGTTATCAAATTTCATATAAAAATAATTACTATAAAATATATATCACACAAGACAAGTGGACATTTATACGAGTTATATCAAGATAAATTTTATGGATAATTTTTAAATGATAAGAAACATTGCATAAAAATATATTAGTCACTTTATAAGAAATAAAAACTAAATTAAAATCAGATATTAAATCTTTCTTTAATTAAAAATATATATAAAAATAACCTGATATCAACAGACAGACAAAATGACTTAAATATGGGAGGAAAATTTTCATATGTAATTAAAAATAAGAAAAAATTTACATAAAAATTAATTACACACACACACACACACACACACACACACACACACACACACACACACACACACACACACACACACACACACACACACACACACACACACACACACACACACACACACACACACACACACACACACACACACACACAGGTACAATTCATGGCGACAGTATCTCACTGGTCTGAATTTAGTAGAAATAGGATGATGCTGAGAAAGAGGGAGGTGGAGGGAGGTGAGGAGGAGAGGGAGAGAGGAGGTGAGGTGAGTGAGGAGGGAGAGATCGAGGGAAATGGAGGGTGGAGGAGAGAGAGAGCCACCATGAGGTACTGACGTGTTGTGTTATATGATCCTGGTCTTATAAAAACTTCAATTACGTCGGCGAAATTTTGAGGGCGCGGAAAAGGGAGGCATATGATGCTCACACGCTAAACGGAAGAATATTACCGTATAAATCTATGAGACTCCGGATCTTAACACGTAAATAATAACTTAATGAAAACAAACAATAACAAACCGGGTTAGCTTGCGGTGCCCCGGGGTAACACAGCTTGAAGAATGACTATCAGTTTTCCATAACACTGAAGCCTGATAAATTGACCCAGGCAAAGTATATTAAAATATACACAAACGCCATGGGGGATATTTACCAAGGGCAGGGAGGAGGTGGTGGGAGGGGAGGAGGAGGAGGTGGTGGGGAGGGTGGGAGGGAGGAGGGGAGGAGGAAGGAGAGAGGGAGGAGGGAGGGAGGAAGGAGGAGAAGGAGGAGGAGGACGAAGCGAGGGAGGGAGTGGAGGGAAGAAGAGAGAGAAGAAGGGAAGGAGGGAAGGGGGGAAGGAGGGAGGGTAGGACAGACACGATAAGAAGGAAGAGTGTAAAGTTTAGATACACAAATCTACAAAAATCCCCCAAAACTTGTAAATCATCAAATACGTAAATCGCCAACGTTGTAAATCCATACGAATTTAAATCTGAAATCGGCAAATTCTCAAAGAAACAAAAACCAAAACAGAAAATCATCCAAAACGTAAAATCCTTAATGGCGTAACTCCGAGCAAATTTAATTCTGAAATCGGTAACTCGAAATCTGTATACCAGGCCACTACATACCCAAGCTTGCTCTCCATTAAGCTGAGAAGGCTGGAGAAAGCTTAAAAGTTCAAAGGGAGGAAATAGCTAGAGTTATGGGTGTGTGGTGGAGAAGGGAGGAGAGGGGGGAGGAAAAAAAAAAAAAAAAAAAAAAAAAAAAAAAAAAAAAAAAGAGGAGGGGAGAGGAGGGAGGAGGAGTGAGGAGGAGAGGAGGGAGGGAGAGGAGGGAGGAGGGGAGAGAGGGAGGGGAGTGAGAGGAGGGGAGAGGAGGGGAGGAGAGTGAGTGGGAGGAGGGAGAGAGGGAGAGAGTGAGGGAGAGGGGACAATTCTTCACTACAACCCATTTCTTCCTAATGTGTCTTTACTCCCTAGAGAGAGAGAGAGAGAGAGAGAGAGAGAGAGAGAGAGAGAGAGAGAGAGAGAGAGAGAGAGAGAGAGAGAGAGAGAGAGAGAGAGAGAGAGAGAGAGAGAGAGCCATCAATGTCATCAGTATGTTTTTGATAGTAACTGAGTTCTTGCACACACACACACACACACACACACACACACACATCATGTGATATATGGCTGGACGTCAGAGAGGAAGATTTCAGAGTGGTATGGGTTGTTGTGAACTGCCTTCCTGACACTATGATGGGAGAGGGGTGAGGAGAGGGGGTGGTGGGTGAGGAAGGTGGAGGAGAGGGTGTGGTGGGTGAGAGGGAAGGTGGAGGAGGGTGTGAGGATGGTGAAAAGGTGGGAGGAATAAGTGAGGAGGGAGGAGGCAAAGAGAAGGTGAGAGGGATGAGAGGGATGAGAGGGATGGTGAGGGGATGAGAGGATTTGGCAAGTTAGAGACCAATCACCAATAAGTATAGGATCAACATTAAACATAATATAATCAACAATAAACCAATTCCCCTGAGGGTCATAGCCCCACACACACACACACACACACACACACACACACACACACGCACACACACACACACACACACACACACACACACACACACACACACACACACACACACACACACACACACACACACACACACACACACACGGCGAATCAAACCCCCAATCACACGGTATTCAAAACAACAGTAAAATAGATTGCAATCACACAAGATTTGGCACTGACATGGCACCTCCACCCAACACGACACTATAAACGTGTACTCAGGCGCTCATTCCACGTACGATTTAACACGAAGGCGAGAAATTAATTATATGTTGATCATCTAATTAACCGGACAGATGTTAACCGAACGCTTATCTCACCTTGGTGGGTCCGGGTAAGGTGGTTGGTGGGTTCGGGTAAGGTGGTTGGTGGGTTCGGGTAAGGTGGTTGGTGGGTTCGGGTAAGGTGGGTGGTGGGTTCAATGTAAACAACATTAGTCAGGTTTAAATTTACGTAATACAGTGTTGCCATCAGTGGTTCCTTGCAATATTCAGATGGCCGAGGGAATTACAATGTAAATTGCTTTCTCGCGTTTGACGAATGTGTGTCAGTACATGATGTAGGCGAACACACACACACACACAGCCTATCATACAGACACGTGATCACATTTGATACAGGCATGTGAGCATGACTACCATGACATTAACAGTGGCAGGTGCGGGGGAGGTGGATTGGTTGAAACCTCGTGTTCTAATTGGCTAAAACCTTGTGTTATAATTGGTTGAAACCTTGTGTTATAATTGGGTTAAATTACCTTGTCTAACACCTTATTAGAGCACCACTAAGCCTCTCCTGACATTTGTGTGTTGTTAACGAGGTGTCAGCCAACCAGCTAACACTCACGTCAGTTTACCGACAGCGTATAATGATGCTGATAATGAAGGTGACAATGTTTCTCCCTCCAAGTGATGATGACGTCATTTAACTACTACTACTACTACTACTACTACTACTAGCAATAATAACAATAACAGCATTTACCACCTTTGGAAATTTTTATGGCAGAGAGATATAGTTCTACCACACACAAACACCAAACAACAACCACTCACCTCTTCCCATTTCTTCGTGGACAGTGAACCAGCGTCTCGTAGGTTCATGATCTTGAGCTCCGTCCTTCCTGGTGCCGTCCTGAAGAAACTCCACTACACTCAGCCGCTCGTCTCGCTTCCCTACCACATTGTCGTACACCTTATCGTACGACACACTCACGTTCTTCAGGTATCTGTTGAGAGAAAGAACGGAGAACGTGTGAGTGGGTGAGGGGTAGTGAGGTGAGGTGAGGGGAGAGGATGTTGTGAGAAAGTATGGCAAGGTCTCGTAAACGTTCTCTAGGTACCTGAGAGAGGGAGGGGGAGAGGAGTGAGAGGAGGAGAGGTGAGGTGGGGTGAGGTATTCTTAGTGAGATGGGACAGATTCGGTTTAGTGAAGTATATACACACACACACACACACACACACACACACACACACACACACACACACACACACACACACACACACACACACACACACACACACACACACACACACACACACACACACACACACACACACACACACACACACACACAGACACACACACACACACACAGACACACACACACACACACACACACACACACACACAACACACACACACACACACACACACACACACACACACACACACACACACACACACACACACACACACACACACACACAGACACACACACACACACACACACACACACACACACACACACACACACACACACACACACACACACACACAACACACACACACACAGACACACACACACACACACACACACACACACACACACACACACACACACACACACACACACACACACACACACACACACACACACACACACACACACACACACACACACACACACACACACACACACACACACACACACACACACACACACACACACACACACACACACACACACACACACACACACATAATCTTCCATAGGTGAAGAATATTATTGAGAAAGTCTACGGTCTTTACCACCACGTTTCTACCTCTGGCAATGCCTACCTCACACACACACACACACACACACACACACACACACACACACACACACACACACACACACACACACACACACACACACACACACACACACACACACACACACACACACACACACACAACACACACACACACACACACACACACACACACACACACACACACACACACACACACACACACACACAGACACACACACACACACACACACACACACACACACACACACACACACACACACACACACACACACACACACACACACACACACACACACACACACACACACACACACACACACACACACAAAAACAGGGGAAGAAAAGAAGAGAGGGAGGGAGAGGTGAGGGAGAAACAGAATATAATTAATTTCCTCACCTCCTAGACACCTCACTTCTCCTTTATAATACCAACACAGACACACTGAAGCTCTTATGAGAAAAAATAGTAAAAAAACCCTAATTATTTTCTCCGACATAATTACTTCTTACAGGAACCCGAAGATGTGATGGATGTTGAGTTATAGGAGGTTATAGGGGTGAGGTTATAGGGAGGGTGGTTATAGGTGAGGTTATAGGGAGGGTGGTTATAGGGAGGGATATATGATGAAATTACAGGAGGAGAGAGAGAGAGGAGAGAGAGAGAGAGAGAGAGAGAGAGAGAGAGAGAGAGAGAGAGAGAGAGAGGAGAGAGAGGAGAGAGGATGATGGAGAGACAATCAACTTCAACTCGAAAATCCCTTTAAACTACCAATGAAAATGGGGGTCAGCTGTTCTCACTCATCACAACACCTTGACACAACAAGGGATAGTCGCCCCATTGACACCCAACATAAGGCTCAAAATAATGATGTCTGAAGGAGGGGGTCTCTTCTATCTCTTCTTTCTCTCCTCTCCTCCATTCTCCCTCCCTTCCATCTAGTTCCTTCCTCTCCTCTGGCTCTTCCTTTTCCCTTCTCCCACCCCCTATTTCCCTTTTTCATTCCATTTTATTTCTTCCACTCCTCCTTCTCGCTACCCCCTTCCCCTTCCTCCTCCACTCATTCACCCCTTGTCCCCCTTCCCCTTTCCTTCTCTCTCCTTCCCTCCCTTTCCCAGACAAGAAATAAGACTCACTTTAACTCCACGTCGTACAAGTCCAGTTTACAAGAGAGCCTCATTTGTGAAGTTGAAGACTCGTTCAACAAGTCTTGGGTGTGTTTATGTGTGTTTGTAGCGGCGGTGTGTGTGTGTGTGTGTGTGTGTGTGTGTGTGTGTGTGTGTGTGTGTGTGTGTGTGTGTGTGTGTGTGTGTGTGTGTGTGTGTGTGTGTTTGTTGTTGGAGGGTGGTAGTTGTGGTAAAGGTGTGTGGTAGAATAGGTGTGTTAGTGGTGGTGAAAGTGAAAGAGAGAGTGAGAGAGAAACTAAACACGGCATACCTAACTTAAACCCACAAGTCACAAGTATAATATTAATAAAGTATTTCCAAGTCAACAAAAAACTCAGAAACACAGAACTTCGAATTGGTATATAAATAAACCTCAAATAAAAGACTCGTTGACAACTACCGGATGAGGAGATATATGGGTATAAACTTATTATTTTGTCGTATAACTAAAAAGGTGAATACACCTATCAAAAGTATAAAACACTACTTAACTGTTATGTAAACGACGTAGTGTGTATTGTGACGCGGTGATAACCTCTCGTTTTGGGTTACCTAACTGATAAGCTTCCTCCCCCACCCCACCCACTCTTGTTGTCTTATGCTGTACACCTTAATCGCTTACACCTGGAGACCTTAATTAAGTATATCAATGGTCGTTATTATATTAACAAAACATAAATAAACAGGATTATATAAATAGATCCCCAGGATAAGATCTCTGGTAATCGATAAACAACAGCACTAGAGTCGCCATTATTGCATTTCTCGCCACCAACAGGGCAGGGCAGGGCAGGTCAGGGCAGGGCAGGGGCAGGGCAGGGCAGGGCAGGGCAGGGCAGGGCAGGGCAGGGCAGGGCAGGGCATGTAGTATAATAGTGGTGTTGGTTAACTGCTCATATCCTTAACGTAGTATCTACGTTTTCTATGGTGTCGCATCATAGAAAACGGTAAACACTTCGAAGGGGGTAACTTGTATACTGTATGTTATTTAGTCTGAATTATACCAGTGTCTCGTGCAAGTAATGTGAAGGCTGTATATAGAGAGTATTAAGGGCTCATTCAGGGTACCTAGGTGATAGTTGGGAAGGTCTAATTAGTACAATAGTGAATAAACGTAACTATGACTCAAGGTTAGGTTAGGTCAAGAGAGATAATGATAAGGGTATTAGCTCATGACTCATTGTTTGTGTTTGGTCCACATTAAATAGGGTCACTTAAAGGTCTTCTTCCTCCTCACCTTCCTCTCTCCTCCTGTCTCTCTCTGTCTCTCTCTCCCCACCTTCCCTCCAGGCTATCCCTCACCTCCTCTACTCTCCCTCCTCACCCACGTAACACAACACACACTACCAATCCTCTCCGTTCAGGCCGAGAATCAAGGGAATGATCCACTGTGTTGTGATCCATTTGTTCTGATCCAGCAAGAAGATAAACACACGCACGAGAGAGAGAGAGAGAGAGAGAGAGAGAGAGAGAGAGAGAGAGAGAGAGAGAGAGAGAGAGAGAGAGAGAGAGAGAGAGAGAGAGAGAGAGAGAGAGAGAGAGAGAGAAAATACTAGTTGGTAGCCCGCACAACCTCCCCTCCACCCATTCCCAACCCTCCCCTCCATCCACCCATCCTCCCACCTCCCTCCACCCATCCCTCCCACCCTCCCCCTCCCTCCACCCATTCCCACAACCCTCCCCTCCATCCACCCATCCACAACCCTCCCTCCCCTCCACCCATTCTCCCCCCTTCCACCTCTTCCACCATCCACATAAAACACACAAAAAATTTTACCCCATTGTCCAAGTCTCAGTCCACGGAGTTGGCTCTGACTTCAACTTAAACTTAACTCCTAAACAACAAATACTTCACTTACCATTCCCCCTAAGACATTAAACTCTTTTACTACCACGACAAAAGACTGTACCAATTTCAACAACAGTCGTGTCAGAACAAACCACTAAGGAAGCAGGATTTATTACGTGTCTTAAGTCACAGTCAGGAATTCGGACACGGTGGTTTAAACTCAGCCTTTGTGCCAGTTGCCAAATACGGTTTAATGTTGTGTGTTTTTTACAGATGTTTTGTTTAGGGACAGTGTTTTAACCCTGCAAATTCTGTCTGTCTGTCTGTCTGTCTTTCTATGTGTCTGTCTGTCTCCCCCTCTCAAACACACATAAAAGACATTCCCAGAAACATAAATATTCAACACACACACACACACACACACACACACACACACACACACACACACACACACACACACACACACACACACACACACACACACAGGAAATCCAATTACCTTTCTCTGTACACGTTTTCACTTATTTTCCTTTTCTATACGTTTAAGTACTTTTGTTACTTTGTCTTACTTATAGTGAAGAAAAGAACCGGGGAAATTCTGACGTAAAAGAAAGATTCTATTTGCGTAAGGCCAGTGACGCATAATCTATGAGGTACGTGATTGGATGGAGCAGGTGTGACGTCGAAGGCTAATGACGTATAATTTATGAGGTACGTGATTGGTTGGAGCAGGTGTGACGTCGAAGGCTAATGACGTATAATTTATGAGGTACGTGATTGGTTGGAGGAGGTGTGACGTCGAAGGCTAATGACGTATCATCTTAGAGGTACTTGATTGGTTGGCGCAGCTCTGACATCGAACCTAGATTAAAAAAAAAAAAAACACGGTCTCGGTCTCTACTGACAACCACGTAAGGTGAGAGAACAAGGCAGGTCTCTATAGCCTCAAGATGACGCCAGTAAACACCCACACAATTGTTTTTCCTTGTGTAATTCCCCCAAAAATATCAACTGGTAACTTTGTTTTGCCAGAAAAAAGCACCGTGAAGAGAAATTGGTTTGTCTGACTTGTGTATTGCTTAACTTTGTTTGGGTAGAAAAAAAACCCTCGAATAAATTGTTTTGTTTAACTGGGTGACATATGTTTAACTTTGTTCATCCTAGGAAAACACACACACACGGGAATAAGAGCCATTGGTTTGTTTATCTTTGTGATAATATGAAACTTTGGCCATCCTGGAAAAAAACACAAATAAACTAGACTGATTATCTTATGAGAGCCGTTTAACTTTGCTCGTCCTGTAAAAATAATAATAATAATAATAATAATAATAATAATAAATCAATGCAGTACGACAGTTTGAGTAACGTCAGGGTCCATTTGGAGGCTGGTCAGTGATGCCGGGCGTACGATACTATTTCTTTTTTTTTTATTGTAACCTCTTTTTGTTGTTTTATCATCAGGCAACACACTCTAGGCTCCCATTTTGCAGTTTTATCCTGAGGCAACACACCCAAGCTCCCTGTCATGGCTGTCGACGTAAACCTTTCTCAACACAGTTTGTCGACTTTGGTTCACTTTTAGACCAACACCCAACTCAACTTTTCCCCCGTACTCTAGATCCCTGGCTGATGTCTTTACCCTTGGTCACACGGGTTAGGTGAGAATCTATCTAACCTAACCTAACCAGAGAGGTGGGGAGGTGGGTTAGCCAGGGGTAGGGAGGTGGGCAGCTAGAGGTGGGGAAGTGGGCAGCTAGAGGTGGGGGAGTGGGCAGCTAGAGGTGGGGAAGTGGGCAGCTAGAGGTGGGAAGATAGGCTAGTCAGAGAGGTGGGCAGGACAGACAGACATAGGTCACCTTTCATAAGGAGAGACAACAACAGACGGATAAACACTCATACTTAAACAGCCTCAAACACACACTAGACAGACAGACAGACAGACAGACACACAGACAGACAGAAGACAGACAGACAGACAGACAGACAGACAGACAGACAGACTAGGACAGGTATCGAAATCTTTCCAATCTTTTTTTTTCTTTACACCTGTCAGGTGTTGTGAACAGTGTAGCCAACGCGGGCGGAACCCTTTGACAGAGTCCGACAGTGTTACCAAAGTAGTAAAAAGTTGATAACGAGTTTGACCTCATCTTCCAGGGACCCAAGTTGAGATATAATGAGAGGGAGTGAGGGAGAGGGAGAGAGGGCGACTGAGTGGGAAAGCAAGTTTTAGAGAGAGAGAGAGAGAGAGAGAGAGAGAGAGAGAGAGAGAGAGAGAGAGAGAGAGACCCATAACACAAGGGGTCGACACTGCACTCGATGGTGTTCATTTCCTTAACTGTACATTTAGGTGCCTGGGAGTGAACCAAGGACTCTTAGGACAAACGTCAAAGTGTTTTATTCCGTCAGCGACAGTTCTGAACACACACACACTCACACACACACACACACACACACACACACACACATACCTACATAAATAAATAAATTCATACATAAACATATTATATGACATCACGAATTAAAACAAAAAAGACCCACAAAAAGTACAATGTAAACATCCCCTCACGAGCCAGCGAGCCAAACAGAATTTAGATTCATTAATAACCCGTCGCTCATTGGCTAGAGTAACACGTCGATGATAGAGAAGCCCAAACTCTCAGCCGACTCCACTGTTCCTCACTGCCATGTGGGAGACATTTAATACTGGACCATTAATGAAGACCCACCCGTTGGAAACACAATCAATTCTGGACCAATCAGAAGCCGCCGATATATACAGTAATGGTTCCTCAACTACCTGGGGATATCTTGCTAAAAACACACACACACACACACACACACACACACACACACACACACACACACACACACACACACACACACCTGCTATCAACAACATATATATATTTCATCGCTAGATATCGCGTGTTGTGTGTGTGTGTGTGTGTGGGTGTGTGTGTGTGGGTGTGTGTACATACAGAACCCATGTGTATTTCTAGGACTATCAGAGTAGACAGATGAAAAGGGAAACAAAGAAGATAGGCAGAAAAAGATACGAGGATATACAAAGAGACGAAGAAGACAGATGGATTGACAGATAGACAGACACAAGCGACAGGAATAAAGAGATAAGGACGCACATATAAATATATATAACCTGAAGGAGTTAGATCTACTGAAAGAAAGAAGAGATACAATAATTCTCTTATTTAAACCATTTTCCTTCAACAATAAGAGAAGAGGTTAGGATCTGAGCCGTACACAACGATCGTATTTTTGTTTTTCCGTTCGTCAGCTGCGTCTGGCTATCTCCATTTATTCCGTCTTGCTTTTTCATTACAATTTGTTCTTTTCACTTCATCTTTTCTGATCTTATCTTCCTTTTATATTCGTGAATGTAGGTCGGGTGAGTTTGTTTACTAACGTCTCCAAATGTAAGATGATTAAACCCCTTTCTCACCCCCCACCTGAGGGTATTCCAAACACCATCTCATAAGCGATTGGATTCTCCTAGGCGATGTTCGCTTGTTTTGGTGTGTGTTCAAGTTCACAAGATCTATACTGAGATGTGTTTACCTTGAGGAAGACTAACACGGTGATGGCTGCCTTATAACTGTGAATAGTGTTTGTCATTCACGTCTCTGTCAGCAGAAAGTGAGAGACAAGGATTGAGAAGATATATTACGGAGAAATCTTAGAGAATATGAGTTTATACTGTACATACATACATACGTCTCTGCTTGGGCTGTAGAGATACTGGTGGTAGTTGTGTGGGGTGCCCCTTTCTCTCTTTACCAATTATTTTCTGTATCTATCATATTATCTTTACAACTCTTAATAATTATCTGTTTGTCTCTCACACACACGTCCCCATTTATCATCTTCTCTCACCCAAACACAGACACTGAATAGGTCGTCTTTAGATACGTTTTAACTGTGTTGGAGCGTGAAGAAACAGCCCCTCCCCACCCTCCTCACTCCCTCTCCTCCTCTCTTTCCCTTTCACCTACTCCTCTCTCATCTACCTCTACCTCCTACTAATTCCATTATTCTCACTCTCCTTATTCCTTTACCTCCTACCCCCTTATTCCTTTACCTCCCTACCTCTCCCTTATTCCTTTCCTCCCTACCCCCCTTATTCTATTTCACCTCTCCCTTTCTCTCATCCTCCGTATTGAGCTCATGTGGAGACTACAAGAGGAGGGGGGGAGGGGTGAGGGGTGAGGGGTGAGGGGGGAAGGGGGAAGGGGGGGGAGAGCTGGGTGAGTAATTAGCTGGTGATGAATAGTTAAGAGGATTACCGTTGCTGTCTCTTTGTCTCCTATAGCTTTGTCTCCTATAGCTTTGTCTCCTTAGCTGTGTCTCCTTAGCTGTGTCTCCTTAGCTGTGTTCTTAGCTCCATAACAAAGCTATAGGCCCTCCTACTCCTATCTATAGCTTTGTTTACATTAGTATAACGTCAAGGTATAGCCCTAAATATCTTAACTTTGTTAAAGGTATATAGACGGTGAGGAGGGGCAGTGATGGAGGGAAGACAGGTATATAGACGGTGATGGAGGGAAGACAGGTATATAGACGGTGATGGAGGGAAGACAGGTATATAGATGTGATGGAGGGAAGACAGGTATATAGACGGTGATGGAGGGAAGACAGGTATATAGACGGTGATGGAGGGAAGACAGGTATATAGACGGTGATGATGGAGGGAAGACAGGTATATAGACGGGATGGAGGACATATAAGAGGAAGGATGAAGGATGCTGGTAGGCTGAGGCAGGAAGATCATAGTTGTGGGTTATAATAGGAGGAGC
>NW_024737478.1:20000-30000 GCF_018991925.1 Homarus americanus
TGTGTTGTCATATTTATAAACAACGAGAAGCTTTGTAAGACGTCCTGGATGTGAAGTGTTGGCTTGATCCTATTTCGGGGTGTGGTAGTAGGTGGTGTGTGGTGGTAGTGGTGGTGGTGTGTGGTGGTAGTGGTTATGTGGTAGTGGTTGGGTGTGGTGGTAGTGGTTGGGTGTGGTGGTAGTTATGTGGTGGTAGTTATGTGGTGGCATTGTGTGATAGCGCTGATAATATGGTGATAAGGATTATGTGGTGATAGCGTGGAAAATAAAAAGCAAAACAACAAAACAACAGCATTCTGGCCACACTAATCACCTTTAATTGTATGCCATAACCTCTTAATCACCCTCAAACTACCCAACTACCGAAAATTTACTCTTATGACCAAATTAAGGAAGTACTTAACACGGAACTGGGACTAAGGAGCTATCTGAGATTTGGGAAATGGGAATAAGCTGCAACAGAAAACGGAGAGTGTGAAGGAAAATGAAAATAAACCGTAAAAAGAAGATAATTTGAAGGAAAATGGAAATAAATAGAAAAAACAGATAATATGGAAGCAAATGGAAAAAAAAAGTAAAAGAAAACGGAGACGGCATTAAGGGAAGACTCAACTAAAGTCTTTCTTCTCCCCACATTAATATCAGAGCACAAAAGCCTTTAACATTATATAGAGGCTGTAGTGTTCCTTACAGTAATACTAATTAATTACAATTAATTTTTTATTGATGGTTATTGATGGTTATTGATGGTTATTGATGGTTATTGATGGTTATTGCAATATTGTACAGTAATCATTTAGTGTATTGGGTGTAAATGGTGGGTTATTGGAGGATGGTTTGTGTGAACAGAATAATGTATGTATGTATGTGTTCTAAGTCACTAATTACCTGACAAACTGACTAAGTGACTCTCGAGCTAATTAACTAACTAACTACCTTATTACCTGTCTGCTCCACTAAATGACAGGCTGACTCAATCACTCACTGATAAATATTTTCACCACCACCACCACCACCACCACCACCACCACCAACACCAATACCACCAAAACTATCTTCTCTAACACCATTCCTCACTAATTAATACCACCATCATCAATAACCACACACACACTCACCACCACCACCACCACCAAAACTATTGAATTTCCTGGTTGTCGTTACAGCAGTGAAAAGTGTTGAGTCACTGTCCTCTCTCTCCTCCCACTCCTCTCTCTCCTCTCTCCCTCCCTACCTCCTCTCTCTCCTCTCTCCCTCCCTACCTCCTCTCTCTCCTCTCTCCCTCCCTACCTCCTCCTCGCACCATCTCTCCCTCCATCTCCCTTGTCTGCTTACTTCTTCTATAACTCACCCACTCAACGCACTCAACTCAACTCACTCTCTCACTCACTCAACTCAACTCACTCACTCACTCAACTCACTCACTCACTCAACTCACTCACTCACTCAACTCATTCTTGACACAGCTCCTTCCTTCATAATTAAAATTAATGAAATAGTGTTGACAGTGATGGAAAGTCATTAACATAGGAAGTAATTAACAATGGCGGCGATAGTTAGTGACACCAACCACTAGTTATATGTATACCTTACATACATACATACATACATACATACATACACATACAACATTTATGAGACAAAATCAGGAATAATTACATGAAATAACTTTACCAGTGACAGACACACCCAAGTCAGGCCAGTGTCTTCTCCCTGACATAAATAATAACAAAAACTTCACGTTAATGTTTCAGTCGCCGCCGCCAGACCTGTCTTCCTCGCCTAGACGTTTGTCGCTCGCCAGACAGACACACGTTCACAACTTAATGTTAGAACTTGATACATAACTTAACATTAAACTTGGTGATGGGATACTGCACCTCGACTCAAGTGTTAGATCAGTGTGAAGTGTGACCTTATCCCCTCAAGTGTTAGATCAGTGTGAAGTGTGACCTTATCCCCTCAAGTGTTAGATCAGTGTGAAGTGACTTAAGTGTTAGCACGACACACTAGCTCGTGTCTCCAGCCTAACCTGCACTAATAAAGCTTGGTTCTCGTGTTCAGAGTTAGGTGCTATTTTACTGATGAACAGATGGCGGCCATTACTGTAAGTCATGTGTGCGTCCGGATGGTGTGGTGGTGTTGTGTGTGGGTGTGGTGGTGTTGAGTGTGGGTGTGGTGGTGTTGTGTGTGGGTGTGGTGGTGTTGTGTGTGGGTGTGTGTGGTGTTGTGTGTGTGGTGTGGTGGTGTGTGTGTGTGGGTGTGTGTGTGTGTGTGTGTGTGTGTGTGTGTGGTGTGTGTGTGGGTGTGGTGTGTTGTGTGTGGGTGTGGTGGTGTTGTGTGTGGGTGTGGTGGTGTTGTGTGTGGGTGTGGTGGTGTTGTGTGTGTGTGGTGGTGTTGTGTGTGTGTGGTGTGTGTGTTGTTGTGTGTGTGTGGTGGTGTTGTGTGGGGTGTGGTGGTGTTGTGTGTGGGTGTGGTGGTGTTGTGTGTGGGTGTGTGGTGTGGTGTTGTGTGTGTGGGTGTGATGGTGTTGTGTGTGGGTGTGGTGGTGTTGTGTGTGTGTGGTGTGTGTGGGGTGTGGTGGTGTGTGTGTGGGTGTGTGGTGTGTGTGGTGTGTGGTGTGTGGTGTGTGTGTGTGTGTGTGGGTGTGGTGGTGTTGTGTGGGGTGTGGTGGTGTTGTGTGTGGGTGTGGTGGTGTTGTGTGTGTGGTGTGGTGGTGTTGTGTGGTGGGTGTGGTGGTGTTGTGTGTGGGTGTGGTGGTGTTGTGTGTGGGTGTGGTGGTGTTGTGTGTGGGTGTGGTGGTGTTGTGTGTGGGTGTGGTGGTGTTGTGTGTGTGTTAAGTGTTTAATTATCGAGTGAAATAAGCTCAGGTGGGAGGAGGCTTGGGGGTGCTAATCTTCAGGTGGTCCATATCTCTTATCGTCTCCCAAGAAATTCCCCCTTCGTTCGTTTCAGCTCTGGTCGACCATGTTTTACCTCTGTCTTGTGTATCTAGTTATTTTATTATTTCTACCTCCACATTTATCCACGATTCACTACACACTATCTTTATTCTCCTTCTCCAATTTCCCAGACATTTTTTTTCCATGCCCCGACTTTCATCAGTAAGTTCTACACCATGTCTCCAGTTTGTGTGTGTGTGTGTGTGTGTGTGTGTGTGTGTGTGTGTGTGTGTGTGTGTGTGTGTGTGTGTGTGTGTGTGTGTGTGTGTGTGTGTGTGTGTGTGTGTGTGTGTGTGTGTGTGTGTGTGTGTGTGTCCCTGCTGTTCACTAGCTGTCCTACACCTCACCGCCATCATCATCCTCGCCTACAGGTACACACTAATTGGGTCACCTAAGCGATACCTAACACACCAAGTGTCATAAAGGTGTGTCAATAATTTCTCTCGTTGGCTGAAGATAAGATAACAAGATAGATAATGAATTAAGACATTTTGGGGGGGGAGGTGGGGAGGGGAGGGGGAGGGGGGGGGGTGGGAGGTGGGGGAGGTGGGGAGGTGGGGGTGGGGAGGGGGAGAGAGTGGGGAGGGGGGAGTTGGGGAGGGAGGGGGGAGTTGGGGGGAGTGGGGGAGTGGGGAGGTGGGGAGTTGGGGAGTGGGGAGGTGGGGAGTTGGGAGGGGGAGGTGGGGAGTTGGGGAGTGGGGGGGGGAGGTGGGGTTGGTGGGGGTGGGGTTGGGGAGGTGGGGGTTGGGGGAGTGGGGGAGGGGGAGTTGGGAGTGGGGGAGGTGGGGGGGGAGTTGGGGAGGGGGAGGTGGGGAGTTGGGGGAGGGGGGGGGGGGAGTAACAACTGTTGCCACACTACTACCACACTGTTACTATTCTTCCTCCACAGAAACCACCTCACCACCCACACTACAGCACCACACCACCACCCACCACACCACACCACCACACCTACACACCACCACACCACCACACACCACACTACCACACTGTCATGCTGGTAACAGACACGCGCCACAAGAGGTTCTGCTTTAAGTTGTGCTGCTTCAACCTCCTCTCCGGAGTCCACCTCCTCCTCCTCCCACTAACCCTCCCCTCCCACTTCTTGAGATAACCACTCCTCTTTCTCTCTGTCTCTTTGCTTAGTCTTATCTTCTCTTCTCTCTTCTCTCTCTCTCTCTCTCTCTTCCTTCTTCCGAATTCTCATTTTTTCCTTACTTTCTCTCTTCCCTCTCTACACTTCACTCTCCTTTCACAACTTTTGCCCAAAACTTTCTCTACTCACCTCTGCTCTCTCTCTCTTTACCTTTCTCTTACTTTCTCTCTCTTTCTCGTGTCTCTGTCTCTTTTTCTTTCTTTATTTGGAGTCTCGTTCTCCTCCTTTCTTTCCTCCACACTTGCTATCATTTTCTCTCTCGCTTTCTCTTTTTTTCTTTCTTTCTTTCTTTCATTAACGACTTTCACTGTTTTTATCACACGAAATTTTGGCTTTTAATAGATTTGAATTCTTTTGAGTTCACTGTAAACAACACGCGATGCAGAGAATGACAAAATGGACCCCACGTCTGACAGGCCTTAGTCCAAACAGGCCCCAGTCCATCCCAACAGACCCCAGTTCATCCAAACAGGCCCCAGTCAGTCATTACAGGCGCCATTCATTCCAAATAGGCCCCAGTCAATCTTAACAGCCCCCAGTCAGGGCCCACCAGGTCCCAGTCAGCCCCCACCCCTACTAAGAGACCCCTTAGGTATATAAATTAAAAGTTATAAAACCAATAGAAAGAAAAAAAAAATCCAAGGCTAAAGTTAAAACAATATACATACAGGGTGATGGTAAAAAAAATCAAGGGACTGAAAGTTTTTGCATCACCCTGTATATATACGTTACCATTAGCATAACAAAAGGTAAGGAACCTCATCATCTCTCCTAAGGTGATGGAAGCGATAAATTACGCAAGGAAAAATAGGGAGGAAAAATAGTAGTAGTAGTAGTAGTAGTAATAGTAGTAGTAGTAGTAGTAGTAGTAGTAGTAGTAGTAGTAGTAGTAGTAGTAGTAGTAGTAGTAGTAGTAGTAGTAGTAGTTATTTTTGTTATTAATGTTTATTATTATTATTACTACCATTACAAACAACAACATCATCACTACCATTACATCACCAAATTATCATCAAAACACTACACGTGGTTAAATTTGCATAATGTTGCATATACATTGCACTAAGGGGTAGGCGGTGTTAATGACGTCATCATCAATACAGCTTGAGGTAATGGCGGACTGTAATACCCGGTGAAAATAGCTGTGTGTGTTCACCTGTCTTTTATCTTGGTAAATGTTGCGTATTTTTCAAGCTCTTTTGTAACTCTTTGTGAGGCTTATTATTTAAAGTCTCTTTTGTTTGTCTCACTCTCTCTCTCTCTTTGTCTCTCACTTTTGTCTCTCTTCTTCTCCGCATGTCTCTCTCATTAGTTATACTGGACAGGTCTCTCTCTCTCTTTTCTTTGTCTCTCACTTTTGTCTCTCTTCTTCTCCGCATGTCTCTCTCATTAGATATACTGGACAGGTCTCTCTCTCTCTTTTCTTTGTCTCTCACTTTTGTCTCTCTTCTTCTCCGCATGTCTCTCTCATTAGTTATACTGGACAGGTCTCTCTCTCTCTTTTCTTTGTCTCTCACTTTTGTCTCTCTTCTTCTCCGCATGTCTCTCTCATTAGATATACTGGATAGGTCTCTCTCTCTCTTTTCTTTGTCTCTCACTTTTGTCTCTCTTCTTCTCCGCATGTCTCTCTCATTAGATATACTGGACAGGTCTCTCTCTCTCTTTTCTTTGTCTCTCACTTTTGTCTCTCTTCTTCTCCACATGTCTCTCTCATTAGATATACTGGACAGGTCTCTCTCTCTCTTTTCTTTGTCTCTCACTTTTGTCTCTCTTCTTCTCCGCATGTCTCTCTCATTAGATATACTGGACAGGTCTCTCTCTCTCTTTTCTTTTGTCTCTCACTTTTGTCTCTCTTCTTCTCCGCATGTCTCTCTCATTAGATATACTGTCTCTCTCATCTCCGCATGTCTCTCTTATTAGTTATACTGGACAGGTCTCTCTCTCTCTCTTTTCTTTGTCTCTCACTTTTGTCTCTCTTCTTCTCCGCATGTCTCTCTCATTAGTTACACTGGACAGGTCTCTCTCTCTCCCCCACAAGGTGCAGCAACACAAGACATAACTCTGGCAGTTGTTGCTCTAATATATTTCATCTCGTGTCGGTGGTAACTTTTCATCTCCGGGAAATTAGACGTAAATGTCAGGGAGGATCTGACTGAGTGATAAATAAACACATACATAGGTACACACGCTAATACACACACATGTACACTCGTATACTGACACATTTACATATACACACAAAAAGGAGCACACGTATATAGACAGTAGTACACACACACACACACACACACACACACACACACACACACACACACACACACACACACACACACACACATTAATTACGGCGTTCTACATATTCAAACGATTTAAACAGTCAGAATATCTTTGAAATGTTTACAGTATATACTATTTATGATTGAAATTCAAATGAACATCAACGGGTATATTTAACCGTAACAATGATCATAAGGCCGAATAGATTTAATGATCAAACGAACCGAGTGACCTTAACGACTCCACAGTAACAATGGCTTTAACGATTATAACGGCTTTAACGATTATAACGGCTTTAACGATTATAACGGATCTAACGATCAAAGAGGATTAATTGGTCACAGTAGTGTAATGCCCATAGCGGTTTTAACGGTCATTCTGGATCAAACGGGCGTAGAGGATTGACCGACCATACTGGATTAAACATTTGTAGTGGATTTAACGGTCCTAACTGATTTAACGGTTATAACAGACTTAACAATCATTACTGTTTGAACAGATATGAACGATTTAACCATTATAACGACTGTAACTGTTATAACGGACTTAACACTCATAAAAATCTAAGGACTCTAATGGATTTTAATCGTCATAACGGCTTCAGCGTCCATCCCGGCAGGTAATATAGAATACTATATCATTTTGTTATTTAGTGGTTATGCTTGACGGCAGCTGTCAGAGAGAGTCCTGGTCGCTGAGATAAGGATCACCTGAAGATTAGGCACCCTAGTTTATTTAATCTGAAACCACGCCAAACTTAACACTAATCTACCCTAACTTATGTAACTTAACCTTACCTAATTCCACGCTAACCTACCCTAAAATAACACTAAACCTAACCTAACCTAACCCCCACCCACGGAAGCAATATTAGGGTGGTTAATCTTCAGGTGATCAAAATTCTCACATATCACCGTGGGAAGAAATTACAATTATCTTAACTATTAAACAAAATGGCGTCGTAACTGTACCGAGACTCTACCACAACAAAAGGCTCCCATTTAAGCTACACAACAATAACAGGAGCCTAATCTTATCTCAATGACGTCACAAGTGTTCACAGACTCTTAACATAACAATGATTATTATTTTTTCTTTACCATTTACTGTCAAAAAGACCTTGCGATAAAAGACTGAGAATCTGCGTGGGTTTGGGTTGAGTGTGTGGGTTGAGTGTGTGGGTTGAGTGTGTGGGTTGAGTGTGGGTTTGTGAGTGTGGGTTTGTGAGTGTGGGTTTGTGAGTGTGGGTTTGTGAGTGTGGGTTTGTGAGTGTGGGTTTGTGAGTGTGAGTTTGTGAGTGTGGGTTTGTGAGTGTGGGTTTGTGAGTGTGGGTTTGTGAGTGTGGGTTTGTGAGTGTGGGTTTATGTAAGTCAGTGTGTACAACTAACCAAGCTTAATTGCATCAGCTGTATGCCTTAAGGTGTATGTATGTATGTATGTATGTATGTATGTATGTATGTATGTATGTATGTATGTATGTATTTCTTACTTATGTATACACAGATTACTCGGACATTCCTGACACACAAAATACACAACAAATGAAACGATCTGAAGAACAAACAAACATTCCCATTGAACACCCATGACACAACGACAACAACAACAACACCCTCGTTGAACAAACTCGTCTGGCAAATGAACGCTCTTGGCGAACAAATCAAACAACCTCTGGTGAACGAAATAATCTCAGCGAACGAACATTTAAGCGAACCAAACTCCTCTGGCGAACGAAAGCAAACTCGCCCCCCCCCCTCCCCCACGAGAATTAAAAAACACTGGCGAACGAATGCTTGTGTTGGTGAAAGGCTGCGGGCGAGCGAACCATTCTGTCAAACGAAAGTCTGGTTAATGATGTAACCTTCAGATGAACCACCACTACCATGATGAACCACTACTACCATGATGAACCACCACTACCATGATGAACCACCACTACCATGATGAACCACCACTACCATGATGAACCACCACTACCATGATGAACCACTACTACCATGACCACACTACCGCTATTAGACCACCACTACCGCGATGAACCCACCACTACCGCAATGGAGCAACCACTACCGCGATGAACCGCACTACTACCATGATGAACCACCACTGCAATGGAACCCAACCACTACCATGATGAACCACCACCGCGATGAACCCACCACTACCGCGATGAACCACCACTACCATGATGAACCACCACTACCGCGATGAACCACCACTACCGCGGTAAACCAACCACTACCGCGATGAACCACTACTACCGCGATGAACCACACTACCGCAGTAGACCCACCACCGCAGTGAACCACTACTACCGCGGTAAGACCACCACTACCGCGGTAGACCACCACTACCGCGATAGACCAACCACTACCGTGAAGCCACTACTACCATGATGAACCACTACCGCGATGAACCCTACTACCGCGATGAACCACACTACCGCATGATGAACCACCACTACCGCCCATTAGACCAACCACTACCGCGGTAGACCACTACTGCCGATGAACCACCACTACCATGATGAACCACCACTACCGCGATGAACCACCACTACCATGATGAACCAACCACTACCATGATGAACCACTACTGCATGATGAACCAACCACTACCGCGATGAACCACTACTACCATGATGAACCACTACTACCATGATGAACCACACTACCGCAGTAGACCACCACTACCGCGATGAACCGCACTGCATGATGAACCAAATGAGAGAGATCAGTAGAACAGTCAAGGAATACTGTTAGGAATCACTGTCAAGGAACCCACGAAGACTGTCAAGAAAAAGTCAAGGAACAGAGACAGACAAGACAGACGGGTAACACAGTCAAGCAACACAGACAGGTAACACAGTCAAGCAACACAGACAGGTAACACAGTCAAATAACACAGACAGGTAACACAGCCAAGCAACACAGACAGGTAACACAGTCAAATAACACAGACAGGTAACACAGTCAAGCAACACAGACAGGTAACACAGTCAAGCAACACAGACAGGTAACACAGTCAAATAACACAGACAGGTAACACATTCAAGCAGCACAGACAGGTAACACAGTCAAGCAACAAAACAGATAACACAACTCAAGCAACACAACCAAGTAACACAATTCACACCGTCAAGGAACACACACAAGCAACAGTAACAAGCAACAGCAGGCAGCTAAGATAGATCTGCATGCATGGAGCGTCAGAGTGTGAGGCAGGAGGCGACATCAACCGGGGGATTATTACCAACAACTTAGAAAAGAGTTTTAATGAAGAAACTTAAATTACTTATAAATGGAACTTTTTTAAACTGTTGAAGAATGTACAGGATGGTGATGGTGTGTTAGTCGATGGTGATGATGGGTAGTTAAGATAGTACACGAGTATGGGGAAGAGCTGTAGTGGATAGTTATGGTTGGAGAGACAGTCATACACTCAATCTTGACCCACTAATGACCCATAACCTTGTATATTTCCCGCTCGTGGAATGGCCCAGTCCCGTGGAGTAACCAGGCCCTGTGGAGTGACCAGAACCGGTGGAATACCCCGTCCCCGTGGAGTTGTAGGGGGGGGGGGGTGGAGGGTCTATTAGGACAGGGGCCCACGTGACCTGCACCAT
>NW_024737478.1:32500-47500 GCF_018991925.1 Homarus americanus
GTTAAATCTTATATAAAAAATAATCACGAATTAATCCTAAAATAGTATTAATCTCAACTCCACAAGAAATCCCCAAATCCCCATTCACCATCTAACCAAAAAATCCTCTGCCATTAATCCTACATAAATCCCTTACATGTGCCCAAACCTTCACCTATTAAACGACAGACTGAAACACTAAACCACCTCGTTCAAAATAATTAACAGAGTAAATTTTTTTTTCTCAAAACCTTTAAGTCAATTTTCCCGCCGACAAATTCCGAACCCTATTATTTTTATACTCACGCTGGCTTCTATACTGTGTGATATAGCTAATTAACTTACCTGTAATATTCTGAGCTTTGAGGGTTCGGGACCACTTTGAGGGTTCGGGACCACTTTGAGGGTTCGGGACCACTTTGAGGGTTCGGGACCACTTTGAGGGTTCGGGACCACTTTGAGGGTTCGGGACCAGACCAGGTGTATTTTGTCGAGATTTATTTCTCTCTGTTAATTAGCGTGTTTCAGGACGTGTTTCATTCAGAATAGGTTTTTACCTGATATTGTTAACTTTATCTTTATGAGTTTCGATATAATATTACGTAACCTAACCAAACCTAATCTAACCTAATGTAACCCTAACCTAACCTAACCAAAACTAACGTTAACTAACGTACCCCTAAACTAAGCTAACCTAACACTAACCTTATATAACCTAACATTAACCTTATATAACCTAACATTAACCTTATATAACCTAACACTAACCTTGTATAACCTAACATTAACCTTATATAACCTAACATTAACCTTATATAACCTAACATTAACCTTATATAACCTAACATTAACCTTATATAACCTAACATTAACCTTATATAACCTAACATTAACCTTATATAACCTAACATTAACCTTATATAACCTAACATTAACCTTATATAACCTAACATTAACCTTATATAACCTAACATTAACCTTATATAACCTAACATTAACCTTATATATCCTTAACATTAACCTTATATAACCCAACATTAACCTTATATAACCTAACATTAACCTTATATAACCTAACATTAAATCTTATATAACCTAACATTAACCTTATATAACTCTAACATTAACCTTTCTTTTATATGTAACCTAACACTAACCTTATATAACCTAACATTAACCTTATATAACCTAACATTAACCTTATATAACCTAACATTAACCTTATATAACCTAACATTAACCTTATATAACCTAACATTAACCTTATATAACCTAACATTAACCTTATGAAACGTAATCCTACCTAACACAAACATTAACCTAACGCAACCTAACAGTAACCTAACCTCAGTCCATTTTCATTCATGTTCAAAAGGATTCAAATTTGGAGAGAGTATTTACAAGTTTCCGATCAGGATGAATTGGCGGCTTTGTACTACTGTGTGTGTGTGTGTGTGTGTGTGTGTGTGTGTGTGTGTGTGTGTGTGTGTGTGTGTGTGTGTGTGTGTGTAGACGAGCACTGGGAAAGTTCAGATTCAATCACGCGGCGGCTGTAGGGATCTGTTAAGAAAAAGTTATCGTAAATTCTGGTCATAGAAGTGAAGTTATCTCAGCTGTAGCGAAGTTACGGGAGCTGTAGAGAAGTTACTTCAGTCGTCGTGAAGTTATCTCAGCTGTCTCGACGTTATTCAAGATACAGTAAAGTTACTCAAGCTTTAGTGAAGTGATTATAGCTGTATCGACGTTGCTTAAGCTGTAGCGACACTGTTGACGGTTTCGTGTTGGTATAATATAATATAATATAATATAACTGACGAGTGAACTAAGCTATAACAGGATAATATACAATGTTCTATAACTGAACAATTTAACTCACTCAATTTTCAGGAACGGCAATTAATAACAGGGTTGGCTCCCGTCCACAAAAGGTATCATACGTTTATGGTCAACATCCAACAAGGGTTAAGGTCAGAGGTCACGGAAAAGGTCACTCACTAGGTCAGAGGTCACATAAAAGGTCACACACAAGGTCAAAGGTTACATAAGTCACTCACAGGGTCAGAGGTCACAGAAAATCACTCACTAGGTCAGTCACTCACTATTTTGTCATATTTTCCCCTATTTCGAATTATCTCCCTATTTTTTTCGATTTTTCTGTCTATACTAATAGGAAATACATAGATTTGTCACTATTTATAAATATATTTTTTTTAAATTTAGCCGGTTTTTATTTTATCTTTAAATAATTAATTAACTTATGAAAAACTAAGTAAACCATTTCAGACACACACACACACACACACACACACACACACACACACACACACACACACACACACACACCACCACGTTTCACTCTGGTCACTTCCCTTCACACACACACACACACACACACACACACACACACACACACACACACACACACACACACACACACACACACACACACACACACACACACACACACACACACACACACACCATTAAATTCTATAGTCCATCAGCATCAGTTAATGTCGAATAAGAATGTTTTCAATGTTTTTATTTTTCTGAATTTGGAACAGAATGTTGATGTTAAGATAACTATTAGATGATGATGATGAGAGAGAGAGAGTCTTGGACCTTGTCACTTACGCCTCAACCTTCTCATTTACTCTCAATCCCTCTCATCCTCTCCTTCCCTCTCACACTATATATCTCCTTCACCCCTATCTTTTTTATCTTTCTCTATCTCTCAATCTCTCACCTCCCTCTCTCATTCTCTCTTATCCTTCTCCCTCTCTCCTTCTCCCAGCTTCTGCCTTAACTCAGCCATCTCCCAAAGGGGTCGACTTCCTCCCCCTCCCTCCTCCCGTCCCCTCCCTTTCTTGGTCTATGTTGAGGGCAATTTGTATACACACACACACATACACACACACACACACTTGACCCGTATTACGATGGCGCTGGTCAGACTGTTAATTTCAGTTTTCACCGCAAGATGACGCCACCATCACGTTTTCTGTGAATGACAACAATCCGGTGTATCAAAGTCCTCTTTTCGTGGCCGCTGTTTCAAAAGCTGGAGTGTTATTTGCGTGCTTTAACACATCCAAAGTTGATCGTTTAATCTCATCCCTCATCCCCCTCCTTCCTCCCTAAATATGAAATTCGCTGCACAACTGGACACTGGCCAACAAAGAGCATAGTCCTCCTTTGATGTGGGATTTCCCGTTTTCTGTGAGAGTGGCCACTAACTCTGACCTAGACGCGAAACTCTGGCCATTTATTGGTGATGGTGTCCCTTCACGGGGTTGCCACCTCTCGCCACACACTACCACTCTTACACAAACACGCGCTCAGACAATCAACGCGGATGATTGCATTCTCAAAAAACTCGCGCGTTCAGCATTTAACCTTTTAAACTACGACTCAGTGAAGGCGATTCTAGTTACAGTTGTAGTAGCATTTTCCTTTTCATTCTACGACAAAGAATAGGTGAGGTTAAGTTAGGTTAGGTTGTATTAGATTACATTACGATAGGTTAGGTTTGGTTTGATGACGTTAAGGTAAACATTGGTAACTTACTCATCAGGTGAAATAAACTGGGGTGACTATACTTACGGTGATTCTACAAACAGTAAAGTCTCAGAGTAACTTGACTCCCTATTCTTACCTGCCATCTAGAGATAGAATCTGGTATGAGCGTCTCACCTCAACGGTTAGGAGGAAACATTGGACATAACAACTTTGGCGAATTCCTGGTCGCTTGAACGTGAGATATATGTTTGATTAACTTGTTTTTACCTCCTGTGTGTGTGTGTGTGTGTGTGTGTGTGTGTGTGTGTGTGTGTGTGTGTGTGTGTGTGTGTGTGTGTGTGTGTATTTCTGCTTCCATACGTAAATACTATAAACATTACACTATTCCGAGACAATTTCTCTAGGTACACTATTTTCGAAACATTATTTTGAGGTGTTTTTCATAACCAGAGTTTTTCGAGACAGATTATCCGGGAACTTTTTTTCTCTGGCAACACTCGCAGTATAACCTGACGTTAGAGGTAAAACTGCAAGCGTCGGTCCTACAAACTGTTATGATTATTGTTATTTCCTGTTTATAATGTGTATCTCCTGAGCCTGTACGATAACTCCTCTACCATCCACTGGCAGCCACAACAGATTAAACCTTCTCTCGCAAATTGTATGTATTTTATGTGTATTAAAATAACACGATACATACATACATACAAACATACGCTTGAACTGTCCTTCATCTGGCAACATCATCTACTCATCTCATTGGCTAGTCTCTCTCAGAACTCTCCGCCAATTAGAGACGAAGTTGTGAATGCAAACAACGCTGATTGGTCGAGTTTGAGAGCTTGTTTATGGTATTGAGGTAATGTGTTATAATGATAGTTAGAGGTTATAAGGTGACGTCACTGTCAAACACATCCTATCAACGGCACTGAATCACAGGAATAACAAAACTATCCTACCTAATCCTAAATCAACCTGGAACTAACCATGACATCCAAACGAATCTATAATCTATCCTGGATTGGAAAATGGCATCTTATACTAATCTCAACATCTCACCTATCTCACCAGCTACATGGAGGATGACAGGTAATCCTTATAGTAGGATCGTGGCAGGAATTAATCCGCCTGGTGGAGATTTACATAACTAATAGGATCAAGCACTGACGCCTCATGTTGATGGTAAATTTCTTCATTTTTTTTAAGGTGTCTGAGCGTCATGGTGTATTGACAGTGAAAAAATAACAACATGATTTTTATGTGTCATGAGGCCCCGGTCACAGCATAACGAGCATAACTCTTTGGGCCCCGGTAGCAGCATAACGAGCTCAACACTTTGGGCCCCGGTACCAGCATAACGAGCTCAACACTTTGGGCCCCAGTCACAGCTTAAGTCTTAATATTATGGGTCCCGGTCACGGCATAAGATTTTAAAGTTATGTTCCCTTGTGACAGCAAACTGCCTTTAATGTTGTGGACCCCCGGGCAGAGCATAATGACTTCAATGTGTTAGGCCCTGGGGAGAGCATAATGGCTTTAATGTTTTCGTTCCGGGGATAGTGGCTTTAAGTTATTGATCCCAGTTAAGGCATAATGCTGTTAAAGTTATGGGCCCTGTCCACAGCATGATAACCAGAGTAGTGAAAGGTTCTGTCCACAACACAACAGCTGAAGGCATAATGTAGTGTAATGTTTTCTCGACCAGGCTGTACTAACATTGTGTCCAATATCATAACGTGGCTCTTGGGGCTGCGTGTTACATAATAATGACGTGTGATAATGCTCGGTCAGTGTCGTCCACATAATAATGATGTGTGATAATGCTCGGTCAGTGTCGTCCACATAATAATGACGTGTGATAATGCTCGGTCAGTGTCGTCCACATAATAATGACGTGTGATAATGCTCGGTCAGTGTCGTCCACATAATAATGCTATACAGGGATGAACAACGTCTGCAGCATCATAACAAAGCTTGAGGTGGTCCCTTTCTCAAGCACAATGGCCTTAAACTCAGCCATGCAGACAGAATAATGATATGTGATCACGCCTGGCCCCAGCGTCCACCACTACTGAGCCGCGTCCGCTGCATAATGGTCCGGGGAGTAAGGCGGGCCACGTCAGGGGAATAATAGCCTATAGTGGTGGGCCCCGTCACCAGCATAATGATATCTGGTAACAGCGTGATAATGTTGCAGTAATGTCCGTAAACAATAGTGTGGTGGGCCCCTCCTGAAGCATAAAACCCTACACTTTAGGTCTGGATGCAACACTCTCACCCTGTATGAAGCAACAAGGTCTAAATGGGTCTTGTCTATAATATGGTTTAAGTGTCTTGTCTGGAACACAATGGCTTACAGTAGATCTTGCTCGGATCACAAGAGCCACCAGGAGCCCTATACAGAACATAACAGCCTATATTACGGAGCCCTATCCAAGGCATAGCACCCTGCAGTGCGGAGCCCCACAGGAAGCATAATCTACTCGATCGAGGGACTATCCAAGCATAACATCCTACAGGGTGGAGCCCTGTTGGCAGCATAGTACCCTCATGTGGTGGCGGCCCTGTCCAGAGCATAACACCCTACAGGGTGAAGCCCTGTTGGGAGCATAATGGTGTGAACATTGATCCCGGGCGACTCCCACACCCCCACGTGATCCACCAGACATTTCATTACCGAGACTAAATGTTATGATGAGGCTCTTTCTCTTGTTTACTCTCTCTCTCTTGTTAACTTTCTATCTTCAGTCTTTCTCTGTTTTTGTAGACTCTCTCTCTCTCTCTCTCTCTAATAAACACCGTCCAGGCACAGCACAAAGACTTCAGCTTCAGGTCAGATAAGGCAGCTATAGCGATAACTTCTAACCTGTGTGTGTGTGTGTGTGTGTGTGTGTGTGATTCGATATTCCTATTCCACTAATTTTCTTTCTTCTTTCCCTTCCTCTCATCACCAGTACCTCAACACAAGTCATCACCAGTACCTCAACACAAGTCATCACCAGTACCTCAACACAAGTCATCACCAGTACCTCAACACAAGTCATCACCAGTACCTCAACACAAGTCATCACCGATACCTCAACACAAGGTCCCAATTAACCAATAATCCTATTACACCTGCAACACCTATTTCAACAATTACACCAATCCTATTTCCTAACACCACTGTACGCAAACACATACCAAACCCATTTCCGCTATATCGCCTAACATTGATGATGAGCAAAAGCCTATTTTCACTTAAGCTCCATTATAGCCAATTACTGGAATTTCATCCCGGGGAAACAGCTGATTATGATCTATTAATGAAATCATATCGAGAAAGGTTGATTCAGTATGCAAAGCCCATTTCTCTGACTCTCCACCCATTTCTCTACCTCTCCACCCATTTATAAACCCCCCCACCCATTCCATCCAACTCCCAACCTATTTCTCTGGACACCAATTCTACAGATCTCTATTAAAAGAAAATCCCCTTGACAATAGGATATCAACTGAGGGAAAAATACCCGACCTTGTACATCCCGATGAAACCAAACTCCTCTGACCTGTATTATCACTCTTAATGACACCTATTACTCCACACTATTAGGGAGGATTGGTCACTTAGATCACCCATTAAGGGAATGTACCGCTGTGTAAGTTTAAACCCATTAGCTTAGACTAGAGGGAGTTGGAAGAGACCTGGAGGAATTTTCTGTAAGGGGTAACTAATGGTGTATGATAGCGATGTTTTTTTATTGAGTTAAGATCGTATGTAAATAAGAGAGTAGAGGGTTAAAGGTTAGTTCAGGTGATTACAGGTGAGGTGGGAGTGGGAGTGGGTGACGGAGAGGGAAGAGAGGAGTGGTGAAGGAGGGGCAGAGGGCAAGGGGATGAAGGAAAGGAGAAGGGGGTGGAGAGGGGTGATTCTACTACTACAAGGACGCGTATTGTCACCTCTTCGTAGTAACACCATAACACACTCATCACCACACACTCACTGACCACCACACCACAATCACCACTACACCCCCCCCCCTCTACTGTCTCTACCGTACTACACCTTAGACAGAGATTTGTAACACGTCCTGACACACGCTACTGTCTGTGTCACAAGACTGATGACATACAGGTGAGACTGGACGAACAGGTGGACAGAAATACAAGAGATAAAGAGATAGAGGAGAGACAACGTAGACAGGTGGAGACACACACACACACACACACACACACACACACACACACACACACACACACACACACACACACAACACTTACCACCCACGTTTCATTACCTCTGGTCATGTACCTTACCTTCACACACACACACACACACACACACACACACACACACACACACACACACACACACACACACACTCTACCACCAATCTTCTAAGCATAGGTGAAGAATATTATTGAGAAAGTCTACGGTCTTACCACCCACGTTTCACTACCTCTGGTCATGTACCTTAACCTTCACACACACACACGTACACACACACACACACACACACACACACACACACACACACACACACACACACACACACACAGTCCTAACTAGATCTCCTCAGACACAATGCTCCCCCCTCCTGTAATCCAAACTACGACCATAACCACAATAAACTACACCTGAAAGAAGATTAAATAATTACTGAATGATAAGATTACCGTAACGAGGTCTGGTGTAGTTACGGTGGAAGATGGTGATTGTGGTGTGGTTATTGGTGGACTTTTTCTCTCCAAGCTGTAATATTATCAACAACTACGAGTATTAACAGCAGTAATGTGTACAGCATCTCTCTCTCTCTCTCTCTCTCTCTCTCTCTCTCTCTCTCTCTCTCTCTCTCTCTCTCATCTTTCCTTCTTCCACCTCTTCCCAATTCTAACTTTCTCCCATTTTCCTCACCTTCCTTCAACCCTTCTCTCTTGCCTCTCCCCATTCTTAACTTCCCCTCTACCTCCCTCACCTTCTTCCCCACTTTCCCCAACCCCATCATCTCTCCCCTCTCCCCCATCCCTCCCCAACGCTTCTCTCCACCCTCACCTCCACAATCTTTATTTAGCTTCTCCCTCTTTATCACCTCGCCCTCTCCCACACTCTGACCCCTCGCCCTCTCTTACACTTTTACCCCTCGCCCTCCTCGTCTCTCACCCCCTCGCCCCTCTCCCCTCGCCCCGCCACGAACCTTTATGTGCAAACTTCCCAACTAAACCTGCATCACCCCTTAGCCTAAACTACCTCCCAAAGTCCACTAACCTGTTTTAGGAGACGCTGTTGTCTCCTTCCTGAGAATCTGATTCCCTCTGAGTGGCAAAGAATGGGTTTTGATCTCCCTTACTGGTATATAATGTGTTCTGATCTACTTTAATGGTTAATAATAGGATCTGATCTACGTTAATGGCATCTGATCTCCCTTTAATACCATCCACGTAGCTAAATATGTAAAGGGTAAATAGTAACTGTAGACATATGCTAATTAAACACACTGATTCACACGGTGTACACAGGTATGTTTAGGTACAATAGTGTATTATAAATTTGTGATGTAATTAGTTACTCAAATTTATGGATATGTGTGTGTGTGTGTGTGTGTGTGTGTGTGTGTGTGTGTGTGTGTGTGTGTGTGTGTGTGTGTGTGTGTGTGTGTGTGTGTGTGTGTGTGTGTGTGTGTGTGTGTGTGTGTGTGTGTGTTTCCATCTAGTCTCTTTCATGGTCTGTCTTTGTCCGGCTCTGTCTGTCTGTTTGTTTACCTCTTGTCCCCCCCTCTCTCTCTCTTACTTCCTTCTTCCCTTTCTATCTCTTCATCTCCTTTCGCCCTCTCTACCTCTCTATATCTCCCTCAAACACACACACACACACACACACACACACACACACACACATTAATACCAGGATGATGGATGTCTCTTGCCAGACTTTCCTCACATTTACGGTCTTAGTCCAGCCCCCGGCCACGCCTCCATCCCCTTCACGGCCACTCAATGAGACTTCTTGGGCCACTCACTGAGCATTGTAGGCAGTTATTGGGCCACTCACTGAGCGTTCTATGACCACTAAAAATGCCTTTTGGGATATTTTCTTGAATATTTCATGGCGACGTCAGAAGCATTTCAGTAAAGTGTTCAGTAGACTTATGTAAGGTTTCATGACCACTCACTGAGCACTGATGGTACTCACTGAGCCCTAGGGCCACTCACTGAATCCCATGACCACTCAGTGAGCACTATGGTCACTTACTGTGCATTAGGGCCACTTAGGTACTTAATAAGCATCTTACAGCACTCAGTCAGGCATTTAAGGCCACTTACTGAGCATTTTAGGGCCACTCATTGAGCATTTTCGGGCCACTCACTGAGCATTTTAAGGACACCCACTAAACGTTTTAGGGCCACTCAGCCAGCGTTACATCCGAGGAGTGGACACAATTCTAATACCAGCGTTACTCAGTGCTGCTTATCAGGTGATAGTTTGTGATAAGACTGTGTGTGTGTGTATGTGTGTGTGTGTGTGTGTGTGTGTGTGTGTGTGTGTGTGTGCGTGTGAAGGACGTCATGCAAGTAACAGTCATTAAAACATTAAGTCACCCATCATGTCCTCTCCTATATCCTCCTCCTCCCTCTCCCACCCTTTCTCCCTCCATTCTTCTCTCCCCATTCTTCCTCTTCTCTCCCTTTCTCCCTCCTCCTCACTCCACTGCTCCTCCCTTCCTACTATTAAAAAAAACGATACAGCGCGTAATATGTTTTAGGGCCACTCAGGGAGCGTTTTACTAGAGAAGATATCATCGGGCCAGTCAGTAAGCGTTTTAAACACGAGCGGCTCAACTAGGATCCCTCAGTAAAGACATTTTATGCGAATTCATATTAAGGCCACTCAGTAAGCGTATTTTACACCAGGAGTTACCCAAGAGCCAATCAGATGGCGCTTTACATGATAATTTATTCCAGGGCCGCGCAATAAGCAGTTCACATGAGGAGCTTTACTACTGCTATTCAGACAACGATTTACAAGTGAAGGTATAGAAGGGCCACTCATCAAGCACTTGGTAAGAGAGGCTATGATACCACTCATTGAGCATTTTGCAAGAGAAGTTATACTTGGGGGCCACTCACTGAGCATTAATTATGCACTTCAGGGGTCATTAATTAACCATATCAAGAGCCATTAATTATACAGTACAGGAACCATTAATTATACAGTACAGGAACTATTAATTATACAGTACAGGAACCATTAATTATACAGTACAGGAACCATTAATTATACAGTACAGGAACCATTAATTATACAGTTCAGGAACCATTTTATTCACTTCAGGAACCATTAATTATTCACTTCAGAAGGTATTCAGTGACTTAGTTCGGATTCATTTAATATTTCAGAATCTATTACAAAAGTTTCGGTAACCTCCCCATAACGGTGTCAAGGTCCATTTAAAGTTTTAGAAACCATTCAATAAACTTTTCATGATAGACTCAGTAACTCCTGTTTTAATCATCTATAAACGTTTCAGGAGCTATATAACCAACGTTTTTGTTAAGTATTTCATTAGCAGTCTATAAATGCCTCTGGAGCTATTCAGTGATTTTTTGGGGAATTATTGAGTAAACGTTTTTGAAGATATTCAGTGAACGATTTTGGAATTATTCATTGAACGCTCCTGGAGTTATTCAGTGAACGTTCCTGGAGTTATTCAGTGAACGTTCCTGGAGTTATTCAGTGAACGTTCCTGGAGTTATTCAGTGAACGTTCCTGGAGTTATTCAGTGAACGTTCCTGGAGTTATTCAGTGAACGTTTTTGGAATTATTCTGTGAAAATTCCTGGAGGTATTCAGTGGGAACCAAGAATGTGTAGGTGAGCCGCTAAGAACGTAACTCACCTGTGAGGTATTGGCCGCCACTCCATTACCGTCCTGCCCGAGAAATCCCATTAAGGCCACTCAACAAGCGTTTCATCGGCAAAGAGGCAATGAGGGCCACTCAATAAGCCTCATTCCCATGAATTATAGGGGCCACTCAACAGACGTTACATTTATTAAGTACAGGGGCCACTCAACAAGGGTTACTTCTGTTAAGTACGGGGCCCTATATACTTTATGGACGTAACGCCTATTCAGTGGCCCTTGTATTTAACAAATGCAACGCCCGCTGAGTGGCCCATGTACTTCATAACTCACTCAACAGTCATTATACATACAGCATGGAGGCCACTCAACAGGCGTTTCATCTGTTAACTATACCGGGTACTCAGCAAGCATTCCTCCTGTGAAATATATGGGCCACTCAACAAGCATTACATCTGTGAAATATATGGGCCACTCAACGAGCTTTACATTAGTGAAATATATAGGCCACTCAACGAGCAATCCCGTAAATTAGTGTTGAAGCGTCAGACATATACGACTTTGAAATTTAATGAACTTCACTGTGAACACAAAACCCGAACACACTTCAATCAGGTAATAACTGTACCTGTACTTTATACCTACATCACCTGTCTACCTGATAATTACCTAAACATCACCTGTCTACCTGATAATTACCTAAACATCACCTGTCTACATGATAATTACCTAAACATCACTTTTTTTTTTTTTTAGGTTAAGGTGGGGAATGGATGGAAGGCATGCTGGGGCTCAAGGCACAGCCAGACATGAGGGATGGAGAAGTCACAACATATAGTCGTGGGGGGAAAGGTTGGAAAAGAAGTTTAATGAGTTAAACAGAGAGGGACGACACCCCTTGTTTTACATATTACAGAGTTTGTTGGCTAACTAAGCTAACCTAGGATTTAGAATGAGGTTCCACAATGGTTATTTTAGTAGACATTGACTAGATTGATTTTACAATTACAAGTTTATTAACATCTTATACTGTATTACGTTATGGACTCACTTGATTGTGACTTGTTAAATGTGAATTTATATCATCTAAGTTTTAATCTAAGGTGGATCACTGTGGCGGACATAGATGGGTCGCGGGTTGGGTTGTTGTAGTGCGGGCAGACTCCGGGGCCACCAGGCGTGGGGTCTCCCTCCGTTGATGTCTTCCCCGCGTAGGTGGTCTGGGCTGTGAGGGTCGTCCAGGAGCTTGTCCCAAACCTTCTTCCCTAGGCGATGGAACCTGACGTTGAGGGCCTCTGTTTTATTTCTTAGGTGGATGGTTTCCACTGTCTCCTGGTAGGGTGGCGCTTGGCCACTGGCTGACCTCAAACACTTGTTTTGGAAGCTCTGTAGTTGTTGTAGTCTCGTCTTCCCGAGTGTGACGAGTGGTATAGATGGGTACTCCAACACAGGCCTCACCAGCGCTTTGTACAGGTGGACTTGTATCTTCTCAGGCATCAATTTAAAACGTTTTAATTTGGCTGCGGCGACTTTGGCTTTATTTAGTCTGTCCTTCACGTGGGGAATGATGCCCGTCCGAGAGATGATGAGGCCGAACAACCTGCCTTGTTTAGAGTACTCAATCTCTTCGTCGTCGATCATCAATGGCGCCGGCTTGAATTTGGTTATGGGTATGACCTCAAATTTCGTTTTGTTTGTTTTTATTTTCCATTTACTTTCATACTCCGAGATCTCCTCTATTGCCCGAGCAGTGAGTCGCGCCATCCTTGCCGTGGACCTTCCTGGGCAGGTGACGATCTGTGTTACATCGTCGACATACATGACGTACTCGCTGCCGACGATTGGGGGTGGCACCTGTCTACCTGTCCCCTTGACCATTAACATCGTCAATTACAAAGGTATTTAAGAAAGCCTTGAGCGAACAATAACAAACATTCCACTCAGCAAGCATACCATTATTCCACTCAGCAAGCATACCATTATTCCACTCAGCGAGCATACCATTATTCCACTCAGCGAGCATAGTAACGGCGAAACATTAGCTGTAGACAACATACGGAGAATTTACCAAGCATATAACGGAGATATTAGCTTAGCGAAACTTTCCAGCGGGTATATAACGTAGTGTAGAGGAGAACGTTAAATTTCACGACCCAGTAAACAACATCTTATTGACTCAGTGAACTGCTAACGTGGAGGAGTTACTTTTAAAATCACTCGAGTATGTCATCAGGTCATCGTCCTCAAGGGGTTAAGTTATCGTCATCAAGGGGTTAAGTTATCGTCATCAAGGGGTTAAGTTATCGTCATCAAGGGGTTAAGTTATCGTCATCAAGGGGTTAAGTTATCGTACTCAAGGGGTTAAGTCATCGTACTCACGGGGCTAAGTCATCAGATACTGTAAATAAGACGTGTACAGTTTCAAGGTACCATCCACTGAGCATAACCCTACTATAAAAGGTGAATTAACTGTCTTTAACAACTCACTGACTGTTACTGACGACATAGCTTTAAAGTTTGTAATATAATCATTTTGCCAAACAACCTGAGCCACTCACTGAGCATTATCGTCAGTTTCACGGCTCCTGGCACCACTCACCAAGCATTAAAAACATCTTTAAGAGGAACCCATCTGGCTCAAACAACGGCTCCTTAGTTCTAAGTGACACTCATCTAACATATTCAGAAGAGGTAAACACTCAGTCACTCAGTATTACACGAACATGAATCAGCAAATCTTGACACTCAGTGAGCATTACCATGGTAACGTAGCTCCAGGCGCACTCACCGAGCATAATAAGAAATAAAAGGAAATTCAACACCCTGGAGCCATCGTGCGAGAATCACAATGACGGGTTACCTCTAAAGGGCCCCGCACTGAGCATTACAATGGTATGACGTCACGGGTATAAGAGCCATTCACCGAGCAGAACCACGATGACATGTATACAGAGGCCAATCACAGAGCATTACCATACGTCATAGGTACAGGAGCCAATAACTAAGCATATACAGTATTCCAAAAGGTAAACAAACAAACACTGTAAACTAAACACCACACATCATAAGATGAGAGCTTCGAGACACCACTCATTGAGCATTACAAAAGGTAAACAAACACTATGGGCCACTCAGTGAGGTTATTACTCAAATGGGAAACAAACAACCCTACAGTACTGACCAAACACCAGACAATGACCGCTCGGGGTGCCACTCATCGATAATTACAACGGCAACAAACCATTTTCGGAGCCACTCACTGAGCATTACCCAAAATGTAAACAAACACAAAGGTCCACTTACCGAGCATTCCTACCGGGAACTCATTGGGGCCCCCGTCAGTGGGCCCCACGACGGACTGAGTCACTATCCATACGTAGTTCTTGCCGGTGAGGCCCAACACCTCGGCGGAGCGCATGATGAAGCGAGCCTCCTCCTTGGTGGAGTACAGCAGCATGATCCTCGCCTCACTGTCTGCCACAATGGCCAGGTCTTCCTCCGGCTCGTTGATCAACACAGTGTCGATGACGGTGAACCTGCGGGAGGAGGGTGTTAGTGGTGGTGAACCTGCGGGAGGAGGGTGTTAGTGGTGGTGAACCTGCGGGAGGAGGGTGTTAGTGGTGGTGAACCTGTGGGAGGAGGGTGTTAGTGGTTGTGAACCTGCGGGAG
>NW_024737478.1:52500-107500 GCF_018991925.1 Homarus americanus
AGCTCTCTCTCTCTTTCACCCCTCTCTCTCTCTCTCTCTCTCTCTCTCTCTCTCTCTCTCCCCTCTCTCTCTCTCTCTCTCTCTCATCTGGCCGTCTTTCTCCTGTAGCCAACCTTTCTAACCGAGGGAGGAGGAGGGAGGAGGGGCAGGTGAGCTCTTAATGCTTCTCTGTTGATATAATTAACTTTGGCCTTTGTTGTGCCATGAACCGTTTATAAAGGTAACTGTAGAAGTCTCTCTCTCTCTCTCTCTCTCTCTCTCTTTCTCTCTCTCTCTCTCTCACACACACCGTTGACTGACACATTAATAACACTCTCCCACAGTTCATTACTCAACTTCCACGCCAGACATTGCCTATATAATTCACCAATCAACCTTCATTTACTTTATATAAACAGCCATGTATATAAACAGTCGTCAGCCATGTATATAAACAGCCATGTATATAACAGTCATCAGCCATGTATATAACAGTCATCAACCAAGCTCTGACTCGCCAAGACCTGACTCGTCCACACTTAGGTAACTCGTAAAATCACCTAAGTTTGCCGTCAAATTTCCCGTTTTCTTTCAGATCATAACACAAGGATAGATATGTAAATAAAGGCGACTTGTGTGCCAGTCTAATAGTGTCTGAGAGCCTTAAGGACTTACTACCCTTTCAGGCTTAATTATTATTATTATTATTATTATTATTATTATTATTATTATTATTATTATTATTTATTATTATTATTATTATTATTATTATTATTATTATTATTATTATTATTATTATTATTATTATTATTATTAATATTATTATTATTATTATTATTATTATTATTATTATTATTATTATTATTATTATTATTATTATTATTGTTATTATTGTTATTGTTGTTGTTGTTGTTGTTGTTGTTGTTGTTTTATTTGTTGTTGTTGTTGTTGTTGTGTCGTAAGATTAAAACACTATCAAGAGTTACCTGTCGTCATTAGCTCACACAGGTAATCCCCCTTCAGGTGACATCAGGGCGTGTAAGGTCGTGTAAGGTCATGTAAGGTCGTACAAGGTCGTGTAAGGTCATGTAAGGTCGTACAAGGTCGTGTAAGGTCGTATAAGGTCAGGTTACACTAACAAGTTGTTTGACCCCATCGTTTAAAAACCTCTTGATTGTTGTTTTAATTGGCAGATGGTTCACTGGATCGAGTAATGGTATTGTACCCTGTGTGTGTGTGTGTGTGTGTGTGTGTGTGTGTGTGTGTGTGTTTATTTTCTTGATTCTTAATAATGTTTCAGCCTGCATCTCTCTCTCTCTCTCCCCCCCCCCCCCCCCCCCCCTCTCTCTCTCTCTCTCTCTTTCTCCTTCTTTCCCGAATAGAAAAATAAAAACCGGATTATAAACACAATAAATATTAAAAGTTTACAGATGGTTTATTCACCGAAACACCAGACAGTTTCTCGGATTTACCTTAATACCACAAGTACTAAGCCGAAAGATGGCGATTTATCAACCACATTCATAAACAAATCGGGAAACATTGGGCGGATTTTTGTACCAGATTTCACAATGAATTTCGTGACGATCAGAAGCACAAAAGCGGATTTAAGAGAGGCAGTTAGGGCGTCTTTTGTGGTTGTTATATGTGGTTATTGAAGGTCATAGGGCCTCTGAGATGGAGGAGGAGGAGGAGGAAGGAAGAGGAGGAGAGGAAGAGGCAAAATAAATAACAAAAAGGTAGAGTAATTGGACACACACACACACACACACACACACACACACACACACACACACACACACACACACACACACACACACACACACACACACACACACACTACCACCAATCTTCTAGGCATAGGCGAAGAATATTGTTGATAAAGTCTACGGTCTTTACCACCCACGTTTCACTACCTCTGGTACGTACCTTACCTTCCACACACACACACACACACACACACACACACACACACATACACATACATTATACATATTTATACATCATCATTCATATGTATACAATATTTTTGATGTGAAATATTGGAGCGAAGTTTACAAAGGCAATGTTTAATTTAACTCATAACAGATAATTACTTGCGTATGTTTGTAATTACTTAAAACATATACATATAGTGATATACTTCCTGTTGATATATGTTATAGGGGTCATAGGCACTACTATAGGGGTTATAGGCACTACATTGCAGTTATATAGGAAATAATGGTAGATATTACTATAACTACCAATTATATAAGACGAGAGGTAAGCACAACTATATAACACTGATATAGAAAAAATTCTTTTATATCGCCGCCCTTACGCCCAGACGTCAGCGCTGAAGGCATCAATAGGACAAACTTATGTACGACTCTTACAGCGAAATAAAGAGTATGATGTCAGGGTAAAATGATCACTCGGGCAGAGGGGAAAAAGGTCAATATTCCCCCATCGCGTCTCTGGTCGGGAGGAGGGAGGAGGATACTATCTTTGAAAATCAACCTTTAGTGACGGGGTACATAAGGGTGAGAGTCCCTCCGCTTGTGTTTAACCAGAGAGTGTGTTTACGGTTAATGGGAAGTGATCTCTAATGCCAAGGTACACAGAGATGAAACTTCCCTGATATTTAATATGCATTTGTATCATCGGAAGGAAGAGAGTTGGGTGGTAGTGGTAAACCCGCCCTTACACATGGGGCACACAGAGGTGGGAATCCCCTGGGTTTATGTGGCCTGGGGGCGTCTCTGTGAATCTACTCGTACCAGGTTGTGAGTTATCGTACGTCAGGCACTAAGTATCTGCCTCGTACCCCAATTACTGTCGTACCCTCATAGCAGCTACCTAAGTCGGCCCTATAGTTCGCCGCTCTCTTGTTTATTCTTGGTAACAGTAAACAAAAACTTGTATTGTCTGCTGTAAGGAACCAATAATAAGGAACAAGTTAGTGTAGTATTTAGTTGATTTTTGTAGCGAATAGAATAATACTGTAGAAATGGGATCTCGTAGGAATTAATAAGCCCCATTTATTTCACCTAACCTAAGCTAACCTAACCTAACCTAACCCCCAGGTAACGCTACGATAGTTAGTCATCAGGTAAAAATAATCTTAGGTGGATAATCTTCTGATAATCCCCCCAAAATTATAAATTACAATATTAAAACTTTTCATCAGTGTTCATCATTTTTCAGAGCACATCAAGGTTGAGTAATAAATGATTACTATGGCTGTGTTTACCTGCACCTGATAATAACAACAAATAAAATCCTCACACGGGAAAATCATTATCAGTCACCCCCTCCCACAAAGGCCTTTCACTCTTCTTTCCTTCATTTTTCACACAATGCTTATGAAAACGTCGCGGAAAAACGTGCCTTATCGTTTGTTTACATAAAGACTGATTTACAGTTCCTATAACCTCGTCGTTTGTGATGATTTTTAACCCCCGGCCCGTGACAGAGGTGGGTTGGAGTACAGGGGTATGTGTGTCTGTGTGTGTATTACGTCAACGTGGGCTAATGGCGGTGGCTCCTAACTACAGCTCTATGTGAGATGAATAACCAAAAAAAAACATAAACGCGAAAGAATGATAATCCAAAAAAACACACAATTATTTATTTATTTTTATAATTTTCATATATATATATAATTTTTTTCCTCGGGTCGTTCTGAGAGGTCGTACGCCCCTGTCCTTAATCCTCCCCGCCGCCCCTCCCCCGCCGCCCCTCCCCCCCCGCCCCTCCCCCCGCCCCCCCCGCCGCCCCCCCTGCCCCAAATAAGAGGACCATTGAATATATTTCCATCTGGTTTCCATGGCAACACAAGGCGTAAATTATCGGTTGCCAAATTTATCCTGATGAGTTTGGTTTATCCCTTACCCCATCTATTACCCCCTACCCCCCCATCTACACACCTGCCCTCTCTAACCCTCCTCACTTCCCCTCCCTTACCTTCCCTTCCCCCCCCCACAGAAAAACAAACACACACAAAGACAATAAATGAAACAACAACAGATGATAAATTTAGGTAAAGAAAAAATGAAGAAAAAAGAAGAGAGAAAATCAGAAAGAGAAGCATAAGAAAAGAAGGAAGTCGATAAAGATAGGAAGAAGGGAAAAGGACCAAAAAAAAAACTACGTGTGAAAGGAAAAAAGACGAAAAAGGATGGAAGCTGAGAGGGTGAGAAATAGAGAGAGGAGGAGGAAGAAGGCGATAAAGATAGAGATAGAGAGAGACAGAGAGAGAGACAGAGAGAGAGAGAGAGAGAGAGAGAGAGAGAGAGAGAGAAAGAGAGAGAGAGAGAGAGAGGGGCGAACCGGATGAAAATGGGAAGAGAGGATGTCACATGATGAAGCTGGGGTGAGAGGACACAACACAATAAAAGATGGACCAGAAAGAGAGAGAGAGACGGAGATAAAACTGGGGAGAGAAAACAAAGGAGATAGAAATGTGGACTAGAGAGAGAGAGAGAGAGAGAGAGAGAGAGAGAGAGAGAGAGAGAGAGAGAGAGTCTGTATATCAGCACGCGTAAGCTAAAGCCGAGCAAATATGTTTTAGCTAAATTGTAATAAGATAAGGAAACAAGGCGTATTTAGAAAGAAATGCGTATGTTTGTATGATGTGCATGATTGTATGATGTATAAGTATGTGTATGATTGTATGATGTATAAGTATGTGTAGGATTGTATGATGTATAAGTATGTGTATGATTGTATGATGTGTATGTTGCAAGTATATGAGAGTTATTTAGCAAGAACGAAAAATATGACGCCACCGTTTAGTACACCCTGACTACACTCGCGTTGTGTGATCATTAGGAGGGGAGCAATGGGGTGGAGTCATGCAAGGTGGAGTCACGGTGTGAAATGTGAGATGTGTGGAGTCAATGGGTGTTGAGTCAATGGGTGTTGAGTCAATGGGTGTTGAGTCAATGGGTGTGGAGTCAATGGCTAAATTATTGTTGTTTGCAGACAAAGGTAAATGATCTACCTGTTTATATATACACAAAGAGTAAATTATATATTTTTTACAGACAAACAAATGTTAATTATTACTTGTTTACAAAAGCAAATGTTTGTTAACGGAGAAACAAACACAAGTTGTCGACTAATTGTTGGTAAACAGAAATTACTGAAATTATTTACGAGCAAACAGGTAAACTTTGGCTCACCTGACTATTAAACCTCCTACATAATTTCACCTGACGATTAAACACCCTCACCTAACCTAACCTAACCTAATCTAGCTTAAACTAATCCAAATCATCTTAACCTAACCTAAATCATCTTCACCTAACCTAACCTGGAACAAACCTTACTTAAAACAACCTTATCATACCTTACCTAAACTAACCAAACCTAATCTAACCAAACTAAACTAATCTAACTAATTTAACCTAATTTATACTACCCTACCCCCCCCCCCTCCAGGTAGCCTTAGGGTGTCTAATCATCAGGAGAAATAAACTGGGAAGAGCCTAAATCTCAGCTGATCCTCAGGACGATGGCACTGCAGGTAAAACTAATGACAGGTAAACAAAGTCAATTAGTTGCAGTGTGCAGAGTTAGCCGCAGGTAATGGCCGCCACTAACTGTTTACAACGATCATATAAATGGTGTAGGTAACGCTTATATAATTGTTTAAGATGTGTTTACATGTGTGTGTGTGTGTGTGTGTGTGTGTGTGTGTGTGTGTGTGTGTGTGTGTGTGTGTGTGTGTGAGTTTATATGTTTGTGTTTGCATGTGCTTATATTTACAGGTGTTTGTGTTTACAGGTGTTTATATTTAAAGGTGTTTGTGTTTACAGGTGTTTGTGTTTGCAGGTGTGTATATACAGTAGGTCAGATTTATTACCTTCTCACCAGTGGGTTATTCACCTTATTTCACCTCAAAGGCTCATCAATTTTCCTCAATAACACTCCCTCACGTGTTCACCATCCCTTACCATCCTTCCCTCACGTGTTCACCATCCCTTACCATCCTTCCCTCACGTGTTCACCATCCCTTACCATCCTTCCCTCACGTGTTCACCATCCCTTACCATCCTTCCCTCACGTGTTCAATAACTCCCTCCATCTTTTTTTCAACATGTTCACAGTTCACACACCCCGTGCCTGGTGAACGGTCTCCTCCATCTTTACAAAAGTTTAAAAGAACTCAATGGTGCACAGTCCAGTGGAGCTGAAAGGTGTGTTGTTGAGAGATTTGTGCGTGGAAGACGATCGAGGTTTACTCTGTTATGCGTGGAAGACGATCGAGGTTTACGACCTTTAGCGCTTGGAGGATCCGACCGTCTTTAAAGGAATCGAATCTTTTATTGTTATATTCTCTTGTTTATCAAAGCCTTCCTCCCTCTATAGCAATGGGGAATTAAGTTTTTGTTTCTGTGTAGTTTACGCATATTTATAGATTATGGTATCTATAGCGTCGGGAAAACCAGGCATTGTCTTACAGTTCTTGCATCTATTGTGTGATTATATCGTCTATACACTACCAGGGGCTTAAGCATTATCTGCTTTACTCACATTTTTTGGCATTTAGCGCATAATTAATTACAGGATCTATTGTTTTTCGGAATCGAGTCGCATTATTTATACTGACTGTTCTCGCAGCTGTGTTGAATAAATCCCTCGTTTATAACATTAGCCAAGGTATTTATAGTCGTCTCATATGTATTGGTATATTTACGGTGCTTATAACATTAAGGGATCGAGTCCTTTATCATTTTATTCCCTTTCCTCGCATCTATTGTCTGATAATTGCGTCTATACTTTATTATGTTTGGGAAGCTATGTCGTTATCCTTTTGTTTAATCAACTCTTCTAGCTTTTATTGTCTGATTACTGCGTCTATACATTATCTATACTTTATTATATTTGGGAAGCTGTGTCGTTATTCTTTTGTTTAATCAACCCTTGTAGCATCTATTAAATTATTTCAGCATCAGTAGTATAAAGGGATCAGAGGATTAAGCCTTTATTTTAACTTAATATTTGTTATTTCACTCACAGTTGTTTACATTGGGGTGTATTGTGTATATGGTTGTGTAAATTTGTGGTGGGAGAAGACTATTAGAGTATTGTGTAAATGAGAGTAAGTTTGTGGGGGGCGGGGAAACATTGGGCGTTCTTGCGCTTTTAAAGAAAGACAAAGACAGACAGACAGACAGACAGACAGACAGACAGACAGACAGACAGACAGACAGACAGACAGACAGACAAAATGAGAAGGTTGAAACAATAGAATTAATTCCTCTCTCACTAAAAAACACACACGCTTAAAAATAAGACAAATTAATACAAACTAATTGATCTTATTCCCATTGCAACATACACTCTCGTTTTAACCGAAACATTTACCAACATTATCCCGACTAATTCCCAACAAACGCCAGAAAGTGTAGAGAATTTACGAGTATTTAAATAACACAGAACATAGCTCATTGTGTACTAAGTATTCACCACAAAAAGGAATTACCATCATAATTACGTTTCTGATACAATAAGCAAGAATTTATTACATACGGTTGAATAAACTGAATAATTCTGAGTAATGAAAGGATTTTATACATTAAGAACACCGAGGTTAAGTTATACAATGGGTAAGAGTTCAATATTTACCAAAGAAAATTATTAATCTCAAGGTAGAATATTCGTAGATAATATTAATCACTTATTACTTATTGTCTATGATAGTATTGGAACCTTTGGACAATGTTTTTAAAACAGTTTATTGTACAGAGGTGAGTTTAAGCATCAATGGCGCCTAGTTAAGTCACTGCTACACTTACAATATGAGGGTACTTAATTATTGATGATGATGATGATGATGATGATGATGATGATGATGATGATGATGATGATGATGATGATGATGACAATGAAGAAATTTAAACAAACGAACACAAATTTTACGAACACACACACACACACACACACACACACACACACACTTTTTCCTGCATAATAAAGACGTTAATTACTCATATATCATTCTTAATAGCCCAAACACGTATCCTTAATACCTGTAATTACCTGGCTGGGTCATTAAGCTCGAACTACATTCACTCATTTCCTACAATTTTGGAGATTAGCTGCGTTAGTTACCTAGGCCCCTCACGTGTCCTAATGGGCCCCTATCTCAAGCCTCAATAACCTACAGTCAAAATACACACACACACACACACACACACACACACACACACACACACACACACACACACACACACACACACACACACACACACACACACACACACACACACACACACACACACACACACACACACACACACACCAACCTTCTATGCATAGGTGAAGAATATTATTGAGAAAGTCTACGGTCTTTACCACCCACGTTTCACTACCTCTGGTAATGTACCTTACCTTCACACACACACGACTATTAATTCTTGTTTTGATCTCTAGACAGATACAGGCACGAAGATACACACAGAAAGACAGACTCAATGAACAAAAACAGACAGACAGACGGCCAGACAGGCAGGCAGACAGAGACAGATTAACTAATAAATATCAAAGGATAAAAATATATAAATCAGTGGAGTAAATCCTTCACAACTTGTCTACAGTGGACATAAAAACGGCCGTAATCTTTCCTGGCCGGAGACTGAACATCATAACCAAAGCTCTACAAGGGTTCGGGTTTTATAGAGGCATACATACATTATTTACTCATGGTCAGCTCCAGCCACGGACAAGCACGGATCACCCAACACGGATTATGAATCACCCAGTATGGACCACAGACCACCACGGACCACCCAGCACGGATTACGGACCACCCAGCACGGACCACCCAGCACGGACCACCCAGCACGGACCACCCAGCACGGACCACCCAGCACGGACCACCCAGCACGGACCACCCAGCACGGACCACCCAGCACCGACCAGCCAGCACGGACCAGCCACGGAAGAAAAGACTGGTCATCTAAACGAGTGGTAAGTTTTATACAGTCAAGGTTCTTCTCCCACTTTTAAAACCAGTTAATGAAGCTGACTGTTTTTCTCGAGTTAACTGTTGAAGAAAACAGTCTTACTCTCTCTTAAAACCAGTAACAAAAATTAGACTGTTTTCTTGTTTAAATTGTTGAGAAAAAAAATGTCTTAATCTAGTCAATTAAAGAAAACAAGTTTGTTTGGGAAAAATACTCGTATAAGATATCCAGGAAAAAATGGATTTGCAACTCAAGTATATTTAGGGATATTTACTTAGTTAATTATATAGGAAAAATAGAGAGTAATTTAACTTATGAGCCAAAAATATTCTCGGTGTGGTAAAGGAGAATATCCGTTCTCTGCCTCTCTCACCACTCACACGACCCTCACACCTATCACACGACCCTCACACCTATCACACGACCTTCACACCTCTCAGACGACTCTCACACCTCTCAGACGACCCTCACACCTCTCAGACGACCCTCACACATCTCAGACGACCCTCACACCTCTCAGACGACCCTCACACATCTCAGACGACCCTCACACCTCTCACACGACCCTCACACCTCTCACACGACCCTCACACCTCTCCTACGCCTCTCCCAACCCCTGACAGGACGGTACACACAAGCTGACAGACACCTAAATATATTCGCACACGTCTCGCTGACAGTCCTCCAGGTAGGTACAGTGAAGGTAATTACCGGTCTCGTCCTCAGGTAGTTAATTCTTATATACTTGATAATTATACAACCATTCCACTCTTGTTAATTACTACTTGGGATCATTATTTTTTAACTTAACTACGGTTTTATTGTTTAATTGTTGGCGTTCTCTTGATATAATTATAATGGATAAATTTATTAAATTATTTATGGATAACAAACACATCCTGAAATAATTAATAAACATAAAATAAAAAAATGTGAATAAATAGCTTAACTTAACCTAACCTAACTCTAGCAAGAGCCCAATTAAGCAGTCAGCCTCGAACAACAGGTAAAACATAATTATCACCTTCCTAACAACCATTACCTCCCCCCCCCGTACCTGGGATAAATAACACTAATTAACACACTCAATCCTGTAAAACAACAACAACAACAACTGGCTACTACAATCATTCACAACGACCAATGATACACAATGGACTACAATGATCATTAATTCAATACATTAACATTTTCATACATTCAGCACTTTAAAATGTATTGACCAGTTCACAGGTTCATAATAGACAATCTGACACCAATCATGATAGCCAATTAGCCACAATACGTAAACAATGCCTAACTACCGTGATGATCGTTAATAAACAACCAATCACTAAGAATCACAAACTCAGAGACAATTAACTAAAGTGATCTTTTACCTATAACAAGCATACCATCGTTAACAAGAGTCAATTGGACATAAAGATCAAAACAAAGTCCTAGCTACCCTAACGGTTGTTAACTACGGCCAAACAACCAATCAAAATAAAGATGTAAATATCCCAAAGACCCTTAAGCTATAACAAGCCTCTCATACATTCAGAGGAGGAGGAGGAGGAGGAGGAGGAGGAGGAGGAGGAGGAGGAGGAGGAGGAGGAGGAGGAGGAGGAGGAGGAGGAGGTTCAGTGTTTGACAGTCGCTCAGTGAATCTGGCCGGGAGCCAAGAGTTACACGTAAACACATAAATTACCTCCTTTATGAGTTGAACCATTACTCATAATACATTCCTCCTTCCTCCTGTTATTCTTCCTCTCATCATTTTCCTCTTCCTCCTCCTCCTTCCTCTTCCTCCTCCTGTTCTTCTTCCTCTCCTTCTTTTCCTCTTCCTCCTCTCACCTCTTCCTCTTCTCCTCTTCCTATGTGACCTACCTCGTGTGTTTGGCCTGCCTCAGTTTGGATGAGTTTGTGTGTGTTTGTGGGTGTTTGTGTGTGTTTGTGGGTGTTGGTGAGTGTTTGTGGGTGTTTGTGAGGGGTACAATATATCACCCCCCCTCCTCTCTCTCTCTCTCTCTCTCTCTCTCTCTCTCTCTATAACTTACTTTATATTAGGCTTGGAGAGATCCTGCTTGTCGCCATACTGATGCACCTGATCCCTGACTGTCTGCACGAAGTCTGTATGGCCAGCGATGTGTGACGTGACGATGGTAAAGGCATGCCACTGGTACCTCACCAATATACTCAACATGGCGGCCGCTTGGTGGTGAATTGACGGCGCCATCTGAATACGCAACCCACTCATCGATGCCTGCAACAAGAGGAGAAGGAAATATTGATAAACAGGAAGAGAAAATAACAAGATATAATAATATAATAAAGATGAGGAAATATCACAACTGCGACTAAGAAGAATATCGATAAATAATAAAAGAAAAATACTAATAATTTATAATATTTTTTCAGTATGTATGTATGTATGTATGTATGTATGTATGTATGTATGTATGTATGTATGTATGTATGTATGTATGTATGTATGTATGTATGTATGTATGTATTTATTTAAGTTTTTCCATCTAAAAAAATAGTCAATACAAAACAAAACTAACCTTAACCTAATCTAAAATAACGGTAACCAAGATTAAAGTAACCTTACGCCCTGATTGGCTCCTGAATTCTTTCGTGTCAGGACTCGTATATAAGCGATGCGCTGATTGGCTAATACATCCTTTACGTGTGATGCTTCCTAGGCATGTGAGGCGGTGATTGGTTACTGGTTTCTTATGGGCGGAGTCAGATAAAGCATTATTTGGCTGATGGATTACTGCGTTCGTTATCGAGGCTGTGATTGGTTAATGAATTTTTACCTGAATAGGTTTGGAAACTAAGCAAGACAGTGATTGGTTAATAGATCTCTTGATGTGAGGGTATAAATGTAAGCGAGACGGTGATTGGTTAACGAATTTTTACCAAAAGATGTTTCGTATCTAAGCGAGACGGTGATTGGTTAACGGCTCCATACACTCGAGGATTTGAATACATGTAAGGCGTTGATTGGTTGGTCAATGCTTCCCGAGGTATGCCAGCGAGGCCTTGATTGCTTAATGGTGTTACTGGTCTCGGTGTTGCCAGCTCTATCAGCACAGAATAACCAGCTTAAATTACCGTAATTCACTCAAGTGGATCAGGTTCGGTTTGGTTAGGTTAAGAACATTATCCTCAGGCGAAAAGTGTGACCAGTTGTTTCTCTCTCTCTCTCTCTCTCTCTCTCTCTCTCGAACACCTGGGACAAAACATACACAGGTGTTACAGGTGAAGGAAAACACAATTAAGGTGTAAACGGTAAGACACAACACAAAACAACAGTTGAAAGAAACAAAAAGTCTCTCGTTAAAAAAAAAAATGGATAAACATGAAATAATAATCGCAAAATTTCAGTACCAAAACAGCCTCACGATAAATACATTTAACACAGGGTAAAAATAACACGAAAAAAATGTATTAAGCCTTCAGGTCCACACACACACACGCACGCACACACACACACACACACACACACACACACACACACACACACTAATTCTTCAGTAAGTAGACGAAAATAATAGATAAATATAGTGACAGCAGGAGGAGAAATAAAGGCCAGGTCCAGGAGGTGCCTGAAGGTGCCACACAGGAGGAAGGTGCCGCTAAAAGGTGGTGAGAGGTCAAAGTCCTTATGGTGTACCTCTCTCTCTCTCTCTCTCTCTCTCTCTCTCTCTCTCTCTCTCTCTCTCTCTAGGTGAAGGTTTTTCCTTAGCTCTTTCCCTATCTGAGGGACGGAAAGAGACAGGTAAAAGATGGAGGAAGAGGAGAAGAAAAACAGAGAGAGAGAGAGAGAGAGAGAGAGAGAGAGATTAAAGACACTACAACCAACACACAATCAACCGAAACAACCATTTAACGTCTCCACCAGCAAGTGTGTCTCTCGCTCAAAACTGTCACTTCCTTGTCTCTCTCACTTCTTCTGGTAACCATTTGAAAGAGAAAGAAAGAGAGAAAATGAAGGAAGAAAATAGTTCAGAAAACAGATCACAAGACAATAATTTCTTTCAGTTATCTTTCTCATTATAACACAATCATTCCCTTACAATGTTTTACACTACGATCGACACAAAACAACAATCATACTTTTATTTACATATTTTTTTTTGTAAATTTCTGACGTCATTTATTTCCCTACGCAACACAACACGTAACAAATTCCCTCTATAATAACACTATTATATAACTCACTATACCACTATAATACTCCAGCAATCTCCCATCTTATTCATAGTCAAAATTCTCGTCAATTTTCTTTTTGCATAATAACACCAAAAGCCTCAAATACCAGCTCCGCGTAGACGAGTCAAGTCAGGCGTTCATAAGCTGCAATCCAAGTCAGAAGCTTCTCTAAACGAGTCCTGCAGGATCTACCAGAAGGATGGGAGCGTTAAAATTGACTCCCGTGATCCGCTTAAACTCAGTAGTCGTCAAACGCGTTCCATAACACCCCAATATTTTCTTTTTAATGTTTTATGGTATTTATACTCGTGTCGTTTTATGTTATATGTTCGTATTGCCTTGGAATATTATTTTAAGTATTGGATTTATATATTATGCAGTTAAGCGGATTTTTGCTTCGAATTGATTGACTAGGTTAGCATGAATGAGTTTACAGGATATTTTGTTCCATATATGATGATGTTTTTACTGGTATACTGTTCACACACACACACACACACACATACTTCCACTAATCTTCTATGCATAGGCGAAGAATATTATTGAGAAAGTCTACGGTCTTTACCACCCACGTTTGACTAACTCTGGTTATGTAACTTACCTTCACACACACACACACACACACACACACACACACACACACACACACACACACACACACACACACACACACACACACACACACACACACACACACACACACACACACACACACACACACTGCAGCAGTAACAATCAACGCCACAAGCACTTGCCAGACCTTCCCAAGTGTCAACAAACTCTCAGTGTCCGTGGAACAGTGTGGAGAAGTGTATCTAACTCCGGGCGACTGGAGAAACCATAACTTAGGAGTAAGTCACAAAGGCGTCTCCACGTATGGTAATGAGCGGAGGCCAAGTTTCATCTCCTGCCATAACTTGGAGCCATGAGATTATGTAGTGGTTTGTGATGGTGATTCTCTCTCTCTCTCACGGGCACACACACACACACTTCACACCCCATAAACAACATCACCGCTCAGTCTCAACCCTCGCCAGAGATATTTTCTTAAGTTTCTCTTCCTTCGACACTCACTGAGCATAATGAACAGGTCCAGGAAATACCTTAATTCCTGTATATCTCAAACTGGTTATACAGATGAAATATAGATATAAAAGTATTAATATCAGAAAAAAGTATATAATGGATGCAAAAATATATAACAAAATAATATGTGTTTTCGTCACTGAAAATATAAGGCGGTAGTCGACGTGATGCAATAAACAACATTTTGCAATTGCTTATTTTTATTTTGACCACACATTGACTGGTAAACACTGCAACAATCAGTATGTGCGGGACGCCTCCACACAAAACACCGCCCATCACACACGCTTACAACAAATGAAAGAAATGTGATTTTTAAATACGCGACAAAATCATTAAATTTCCAAAACAGGGGGGTAAGGCGGGGAGGAGGGAGGAGGAGGATGAGGGGGAGGAGGGAAAATGAGGGAGGAGGGAAGAGGAATGGAAGGAATGGAGGAACAGGAAGGGAGGGGAAGGAGAGGGATAGTTTGTTTACGTGGGGAGTGTTGCCAGCTAGGATTTATGCAGCGTGAGGCGTGTGTGTCAGGCAGTTGGGTCCTGAGGGAAATATCACCCTAATGGCTTCCCTGGAGGTTGATAACACTAGTCACCAACCACCGCGCCTACTCCATTTTATTTCTATTTTTTCATTTTTTTTTTCAATATATTTTTTTCTTCCCATGTTTCATCGCTTCGTCGTTGACATATTGGGCGGGTATCCCAGGAGGGTTTGGCTGTGTCATGTTGGGGCTATTAATTTGTGGGATGACGGATCTTTCTTGTCCAGAGTGATAAATGTGTGTGTGTGTGTGTGTGTGTGTGTAATGTGTGTGTGTGTGTGTGTGTGTGTGTGTGTGTGTGTGTGTGTGTGTGTGTGTGTGTGTGTGTGTGTGTGTGTGTGTGTGTGTGTGTGTGTGTGTGTGTGTGTGTGTGTGTGTGTGTGTACATTTTGGCATTTTGTGGGTGAAGGTTTACACACACACACACACCTGGTCATGTAATATTAAACCTTAGTGTGTTATAACATGTTTCTGAACCATTTTATCTTTAATAGTCAAGATTTCATATCCGTAAGTCAACACACGTAAAGGCCAAATACTTTCCCTCTTAAAATAAATGGGCGTATTGCTTCAGGATATACAGTGTGTTGCAACTTGCCTCACACACACACACGCCTTTCTGCCAGTTTACAATATTCTTTTAATTTCACATAACTGAATTTTGTCTTTTATTTTTACGTAACTGATTGTTTTAATTTCACGTAACAGATTTTTTTCTTTTAATTTCACGTAACATAATTTTTTCTTTTAATTTCACGTAACTAAATATATTCTTCTCAGTCACCCCAACTTTTAAAACTTTTCTTAATTCTCCTTAAAAAAAAAAAAAACTTCGCCAAAATGGTGTCACCTTGGCGTCATCATCATAATATTAAAACTTTTTACACCATTAAGTAAAGAACCATGTACACACACTCACAAAACTACCTTTACTTAACGAGCGAATCACCACTAAAGTTCCATAGACGTTAACAAAACATTAACACAATTATCAGTTCCTTCAATACTTCCATATACATTAATATCAATTAGACATTTCAAAGACAATTTTCCACTACCTGTCACCAAGGTAATTACCGATAAGAGACACCTGGTGCATCTTTAACCAGGTAACAAGTTTATACAGGTAGACACTATACAGGTATACATTATGGTACAATTTCTCATATAACTCACTAAACTTATGAACGAAGCTAAAATACTATAAAAATAATCCTTCACATATATCAATAACATTTATACTTATTCAAATATCATCGTCTTAAAAAATAATGACAAATGGTCTTCCTGTATCATATAATTTGGCGAAAAGTTCCAGAATGAGTAATTTACCTTAACATCAAATCAATATAGACAAAATTTATATCAGGGTATATTTACTTTCAGTTATATTTTCCGCACCTATATTAATACACAAACTACTACTGACCGAAAACAAAAAAAATGATAAAAAATTATACATCTACACAAGCTAAACACCATTGCTTCCGTGATTCATGGGAAAAAAATTATTGATTATTTAAAAACTGTGAAAAAAAAAATATTACGTTGACCCAAACAAACAAGCGTAAAAATATAGAAATAAAAATACGATATGGCAACTGTGTACATGACAGCTGTGAGTTGTCAGTTAGTTATTTACGAGTGTGAGTGTTGAGGTGGTGGATGGGGGAGAGAGAGAGGGGATGAGGAGAGGGAATGAGAGGGGGGGAGAGAAAGTGATGATGAGAGGGGCTGGGGGAGAGAGAGAGAGAGAAAGTGAGGGGGAGGAGGAAGAGGAGGAGAGTGACAGAGAGAGAGAGAGAGGGAGCAGGAGGAGGAGAGGGAAAGATAGAGGGAAGAGGAGAGGGAGAGAAAGAGGGAAAGGTAGGTAGAGGAATAGGAAAGGGAAGATAGGAGCAGTGAGATAAGACGGAAGGAGAAAATAAAATAGAAGAGGAAGGAAGAGGGAGCAGGGGGAAAGGAGAGAAAAGAAGGCAAAGAAAGGTAGGGAGATAGAGAAGAGGAATAACAAGGGAGGAAGAGAGAGATAACAGGGATAACATGTAAAGTGAGAGTAAGAATCTATGTGTCTGTCTGTTTATATTCACACACACACACACACACACACACACACACACACACACACACAACCGCATCCAGCCCATACGTGCACGAACTGATCGCTATAAGAACAGCCCAGTCCCAACCATTGTAAAAATTATCAATAACATGTAATAAATCCAGTGTATTCACTCCCCAGTAAACCTGCTCCCTACACTATCACTATGTTGAAATGAACTGTAGTTTGAGCTGATCCCCATCTAAAGACACTATATATCTTATTTATGTGTCACATATGTCCTAGCCTTATGTATTTGTAATTAATAACCCATTCCCCCAAATATGTAACATATATATTTTCTAGCCTTCTGGCTGTAAGCTCTTCAATAAACCGTTAGTATGTGTGTGTGTGTTAATACACACACACACACACACACACACACACACACACACACACACACACACACACACACACACACACACACACACACACACACACACACACACACACACACACACCTCTAGGGCGGAATTCTAAAATACAAGAATATTTTGTGACGTCATTCACTCCCTGGGACTCGCCGTTTCTTTCACCGCCTAAATTAATGTAGTTCGACCCCTTGTGTGTTTGCCTGTGACGTGAGTTCTGAATCCACTCGTCTATCGCATCCTTTATGATGTCGTAGTCAAGGGGTTAAGTCATCGTAGTCAAGGGGTTAAGTCATCGTAATCAAGGGGTTAAGTCATCGTAGTCAAGGGGTTAAGTCATCGTAGTCAAGGGGTTAAGTCATCGTAATCAAGGGGTTAAGTTATTGTAGTCAAGATAAATGTACTTAATTAATCTTGTTTTGCTTACTTACGCATCAACGTTGGCACTAACACTAACGTATAAACACCAACGCAATAACGAACGCACTAACGCCATCACTAACGCACCAACGCCATCACTAACGCACCAACGCTATCACCAACGCACTAACGCTATCACCAACGCTGCGTATATACAGTACATAATATTCCTTCACCAAACATAACAGAGAAAAGGTCCCTTAAAAACCCCTCTCTCTGTTGTCTGGTGTTGAAAAGTCGTCGGTGAAAATACCCGCCAGGTGAGTTTTTCTGACCAGGTGACAATAACCGGGAGAATACCTGTGTGGATCACGCTTAATGAGATGTCTTTCATGTCAGGGTACAGAGATGTATTGACAATATAACAAGAACCATTATTTAATTTATTTTTATGTATATTAATATGAGAGGTGGAAGTGGAGGGGAGAGGGAGGGATGATGGGGAGAGAGGTGTGTGGGGGTGAGGAGGGTGAGGAGGAGGGGTGAGGAGGGGTGAGGGGAGGGAAGGGGTGTTGATGATTATGTTATGTTACCTACCACTATCAACACAACCACTATTCTCACCATCACCACTACCAACACCACGAGATTCAACGTATTGCTACCACTATCAGCACTACAATCACCACAACCACCGAGTACTCTGTATACTAACAATATTTAATTACAGTCAAATAACAACAAACAGAACACAATAACAGGATAATAACGATAATCAGAACATAAATACATAAAGAGAACAAATAAAATACTAAGATTCATTAAATACAAAACAGACGATAAAGAGGGAGAGGTATTTTGCATTTAATGACGTCACCAGGTAAATGATTAACGACACCACAGTGTAACGAGGTCGTTATATCGCTAATTGAAACAGTCACTTCACTAAATGCAAGATGTCTGAGTTGTAATTACTTATGGGAGGCGAGAGAGAGAGAGATTCCCCAGTGAGTAACTCGCTTTAAATCAACGACAAAGCCATTTTATATTTTTATCCATCGCCCCTTTCCCGTGATCTCTTCCTTGGTCAAAAATTGGTCCCTCACGACAAACTATAAAGCACTCTATTGTGACGCTTCTCCTTTGTCTTTAAAACACCCAAACTGACCCAATCACCCAGAAACCATCCCTTAAAATTTCACTCAAGTTTGGTGAAATTCGACTGAACATTTTGCAAGCTATGTTAATTAGAATATTTTTTATCCCGTTATTCTTCTTTTTTTTTTATATTTTTTCTCCATTTCTTTCAAACTCTCTCTCCTTTTCTCTCACCACCCTCCCTCTCTTCCTCTCCTCCCTCTCCCCCTCTCACCCCTCTCATCCCCTCTCACCCCCCTCTCTGCTTCGTCATAAACCAGGAAAAAACAAAATATATACATACCCAAAATGTTGTCACAAGTTACTTTTACACCGACTTAGTTTAACTGAAGGAGAGTGAAGGAGAGTGGAAGGAGTAACAGCATATTATTTCCTTCTCTTCCTTAACTATTTCTCAAAGTAAAAATGTTGATGTGTTTCTTTTCTCTCACTCTGTTCTGTTTATTTTTTTTTAAGTTAGTTTAATTTTTTTGCCGTAACTAAAATCCCTATTTCGTTTATTGTTTTTTTTCTGAACTTAAATTCCCAATTCCATTTTGTTGCCCATTTCCCTCCATAAAACCCCAATTCATCTCTATCTATTTCATGTTGTTCCCATCTTTATCACACTTCCTTTACACTAATCTTTATTCATTTTCACTTCTATATATTTATTCATTATCATTTTTATCTTTTTATGTTCTCAAATTCCTCCTGGTTAGGTTTAGTTGAGTCTCTGCTTCTGACTATGATATTTTTCCCCCGTTTTCTGTTTTTTCTTCCCCTTCCAAAATCTGATAAAAAACGTAGAAAATGTGAGAGGTTGTTGAGTGGTGGGTGAGAGTAGAGAGGGAGATTGGCATGGCAGGTGGTAGAGAGGGGGAACAGTGAGAGGTGAGAGGGAGGGGTGGGAGTGAGGAGAAAGGAGGAGGGTGGGGAGTGAGAGGGAGGGTGGTGGGAGATGAAGGAGGGGTGGGAGTGAGGGGTGAGGTGTGTGATGGGTTGGGTGAGGTGGAGTGGGGGGTGGGGTGGTGAGATGTGTGAGGGTGGGGATTATGAGAGAGCTTAGAGGTGAAGAGAAACAATGGGAAGGATTGGGACAGTGGGGGCTGTGGGTGAGTGAGAGGGGCGAGACAGAATAATGGAGAGAGAGAGAGAGATCCTTTAAACCGCTTTCGACCGTAGTGGTGAGGAAGGAGAGGGTATTAGAGGAAAGGACGAGGCGGGTTAGAGGAGAGGAAACATGGAAGGACGTTTGAGAGGGAAGAGCGTGTGAGAGGGAGAGGTAGGATGGAGTGTAGGAAGGCGTGTGGGAGGGGTATCCTCTCACACATGCCTCTCCCTCTAGTGAAATCCTCTAGGTCCTGAAGCAATTTCACATCGTCCCAGTTAGTTAGTGCAACGCTCTGTGTGTGTGTGTGTGTGTGTGTGTGTGTGTGTGTGTGTGTGTGTGTGTGTGTGTGTGTGTGTGTGTGTGTGTGCGAAATTACACAAGACACCAGGCAGGGAAAATATTTAACTGGAGGACGTAATTAAAAAATTACACACACACACACACACACACACACACACACACACACACACACACACACACACACACACACACACACACACTATATTACCACCTCATCGTACTCTGGTGTATGGACTCAGCGGGTCACCAAACACTTAAGTACACTCACTCTCAATTTAACATGTTTGGTTTGTTAAATGAATCGTATATAAGTATGAGAGCCAAGAGAGGATCAAAGGGAGTGTGTGTGTGTGTGTGTGTGTGTGTGTGTGTGTGTGTGTGTGTGTGTACCAATGTGTCAATATGTGTGTGTAATAATAATAATAATATTAAAAGACCCCCTTTCCCTACTTACTTCCCCTCTCTACCTCCCCAGTTTTCCTCTCTCACTTCTCACTCTCCCCTTCTCTCTTCTCTCTTCCTTCCCATTCTCCCTTTTCCCTCTCACACCCTATTCTCTCCCTTTTTCTTTCCCTCTCACTCCCCATTCCTTCCCTTTACCTCATGCCTTTCACTTCTCACGTTCCCCTTTTCCCTCTCCTCTCTCTTCCCACTCACTCCCCTCTCTCTTTCTACTCTCCCCCCTCTCTTCCCACACTTCAACTCTCTCTTCCCACTCTCCCCTCTCCCAGATGACCTCACAGTCCAGTGTCTGTAGTGCAGAACCTCGGGATGGAAAACTCTTCATTATTTTCGTCCATTAGCAGAGAGTGAAAGTTCAGGCGTGGAAATGTGCCTGATGGAGAGAGAGAGAGATGGGTGGTTGAAGTGAGGTGGTGACATGGGCGTGAGAGGAGGAAGAGAAGGAGAGAACAAGAGGAAGAGGAAGATGAGGAGGAAGAGGAGAAGGAGGATGTCACCAATGGCGCGTATCGTACTGTGCTATTTACAATGAGCCATTATTTTTTTTCCTCTTCTAACTCTTACCTCTCACTATTTTTTTTCCTCTTCTAACTCTTACCTCTCACTCCTACTCTTACCTCTCACTCCTACTATTACCTCTCACTTCTGACCCACTTTCGCCTCTCTCATTTCCTCAGTCCCCATTCTCTACCTCCCTCTCCTTCCTCAGTTTCTACCCTCCCACTCCCTCTCCACTCTCCACCTCCCTCTACCTCCCCAGTCCCCTCGTTCTACCTACCCAGTGCCCTCTCACCCCCCCCTCCCCTATCTCCCCTCTGACCCATATTCTTCTCTCTCCCCTCTCCCCTCTCACTCACTCTCTCTCCCCTCTCCCCACCTCTCCTGTTTTCTCTACACCTCGATACCAATATGCTTTTTTTTTCTTTCGCTGTTCATCAGTTTTTCAATCGTTTTCGTCATTTCTCACACAGTTGGGGGTCCCGTGAATAGGTTGTTCTGTGTTCTCTCGTCTCGTTGTCCGCATCACAAACTACAGAACGAAGTGAGGTACAGTATTCGAACTAGGGATAACTATTTAACCAAACAACGCCCAGATGTCTTATGTTTTAGGGGTCAATATGTTTATATGTCAAAGGTCAAAGGTTAAATTATTGAAAAGGTCATCACCTGGCTTGACTTGGCACCTCACTTGACCGCAGTTTAAGGCCCAAAGTTTTCATTTATTTATTTATTTATTTATTTATTTATTCATGAAAGATTCTAAAATTCTTCTACCTATTTTTTCCTCCTAATTTTCTCTGACTCTTTTGTGGTTTCTCTTTTATTTCTCAGACACAGAGGCGATTCTTCCTGGTCCAATCAGCTGTTATGGTACAAACAATCCTGCCTGTGCTCGTCGATCAGCTGTTTGACTGAAAACCGCATACTTGAGATTACTGATCAGCTGTTTCTATAGACCGGTAGTCAGCTGTTCGGACGTAAACAATAGTGGAAGGCAGACTATGACCAATACTACTGGGATGCAAACAACGATGCCGGAGCTCCGCGATCAATTTCTCCAGCATAAACCAGATCCCTAGTGTAAACAATGCTACCTGGGACTACTATTGACCTGATAGTCCAATGTTAAACGCTAATGACCACCAATCAGCTGCTGGGATGTAAGCACTGTTTCCTAAGACCTCCAATCAGGTATAACCACGTAAAACCAACACCAATCAGCTGCTGGCATGTAAACACTGCTCTCTGGGACCTCCAATCAGTTCTTCCAACGTAAACAAAGGGCCAAAGACCGCTGATCAGCTGGTGGGATGTAAACACACCCGCCAGACCCCGGTAGTGTGTTTCTCTGTGGTATGTAGGAGACAGTAGGGACCTGCCTGGTGGTGTGTGTGTGTGTGTGTGTGTGTGTGTGTGTGTTTGTGTGAGAGGAACTGATATATCGATATTCTTTTATTTTTTGTCGAATCTGAACTGGTATAATCTAAAACACACACACACACACACACACACACACACACACACACACACCACTCTCCTTAATCAACAGTACAACACTACACACAAACACCTTTAAATAAACATAATTGATTTTTTTGGTCATAGAAAACGAACTCTTTTAAACTATAACTCAAATATTTCATCACAACCTAAGTTATAGTTTTTCAGGGTCTTGTGAACATCATCTAGAGTGCATTAGTCTGTTAACGGGACAAAGGAACTATAGACGTATTCTCCGTGTCTGTGTTAGTCTGTGTCTTAGTCTGTCTGTGTATTTCTCTGTGTCATTGTACCTTCTCTGCGCGCCTTTCTTTCTCCTCTCCTACTCCCCTACCCCCTCTCTTCCCTCCTCCCTTCACCTACCTCCATCTACCCCAGTAACTTCTCTCCCCCTCTCTCTCCCTCTCTCTCCACCCCCTCATCTATCTCCCACACTTTATCACACAAGATGAACGTTTTCCATTTTTCTCTCCCTCTTTTCCTTCCTCTTTATCAATGTCAACCATCATTGCCATCTCTCTCTATCTCTCTCTTTTCCTCTCTCTCTCTCTCTCTCTGTGAGATTCACCTTCTCTCTCACTGGACACACGACTGTTCTCCCCCCAGTGTTGTGTTACTTATTTTCCAGCACATAAACAATGTTGCCAAGAGTGTGTTATCCTTTGCACCACCTCCTCTCTCCTCTCTCTCTCTCTCTCTCTCTCTCTCTCTCTCTCTCTCTCTCTCTCTCTCTCTCTCTCTCTCTCTCTCTCTCTCTATCTCTCTCTCTCTCTCTCTATAAACCGAAAAAAAAGACAGAGAAGCAGACAAACAAACAAAAAGACAAACAGATAGATAAGGAAACCAGCCAATAGACAGATAGACAAGCAGATAGATAGACGAACAAACAAGCCAATAGACAGACAAACAAATAGACAGATAGACAAAAAATCCAGACACACAGAAAAGCAAAACAAGGGAAAAACTGGAGGAAAATATAGAGGTTGAGACTACACGACGCCAATCACCAGAGAGAGAGCTAGTAATGATGAACAACTTTATGGAACAAACTAATTAAAGATGTTCCAAACTAACTCTCTTTGTTCACCTAATTGTCCCTTCTTCTCCTTACACGATAGAGTTACTACCATCCAAGGAGGAAGGGGGAAGAAGAAGGCAGGAGGAAGGAGGAAGGGGGAAGAAGAAGGCAGGAGGAAGGAGGAAGGAGGCAGGAGGAAGAAGGGGGAAATGCACTAGAGTCGTATCCGCAAACTCGACGAGCCTCCTGAGAGTGAGAGAGAGTTTAGGGGGGGACTAGACTGAGCGCCAGGGTGGTCCCTCTACCCTCGGTGATTCCGTTTCCGCAGCCCACAACCCCCCCCCCTCTCCCCCTTGGAAGACGGCCAGCACCATGTCGATCTAAGGGGAGGAGGAGGAGGAGGAGGAAGCAGCCCAGCACCATGTCGATCTAAGGGGAGGAGGAGGGAAGAGAGGAGGAAGACAGCCAGCACCATGTCGATCTGGGGGAGGGAGGAGGAGGAAGACAGCAGCACCATGTCGATCCTAAGGGGAGGGAGGAGGAGGAGGAGAGGAAGATGAGGAGGAGGAAGACAGCCCAGTGCCCTGTCGATCCCAGGGGAGGAGGAGGGAGGAAGAAAGGGAGGAAGAGGAAGAGGATGAGGGAAGACTGGCAATGCCCTGTCGATCTAAGGGGAGGAGGAGGAGGAGGAAGAGGAAGACGGCCAGCACCATGTCGATCCTAAGGGAGGAGGAGGAGGGGGAGAGGGGGAAGATGAGGAGGGAGGAAGACGGCCCAGTACCCTATGGAGTCTAAGGGGAGGAGGAGGAGGAGGAGGAGAAAGGAGGAAGGGAAGAGGGAGGAGGAGAAGACGGCCCATTACCCTGTCGATCTAAGGGAGGAGGAGGGAAGGAGGAGGAGGAAGAGGAAGAAGAGGTTAGTCATCCAACATACTCCCGGGAGAGACAGAACGAGCTCCATATATATCTAAGGCGTGTACAAGAGCACCTCGGGTCACACATGTATAATTCTACCGGTGGTGTTGAACGAGCATGTAGGGCTGAGGGGGGGGGTGTCTCGCCTCACAGGGAAACTATCAACATCTTCGTCTCCTCAGGATGTCGTATTGGAACCTAACTTAACCTAACCTAATCTATCTTAGAAGGCTTTAATACACAACATTCCACGAGGAATAATAACCTTAACGACGTCTCTTCATAAGACTCATTATCCCACAGTGTCAGCAAATTCCCTTAATGATTGATATTCTTTTGAAGTTGATTGTCCTTTAAGGTGGTAGTTGTGGCAGTGGTGGTTGTTGTGGTAGTGGTGGTAGTTGTGGTAGTGGTGGTTGTTGTGGCAGTGGTGGTTGTTGTGGTAGTGGTGGTAGTTGTGGTTATTATTATTATTTTGTTTTTGTATTTACTGTAATGGCGGTACAGTATGCGCCACTACAGAGGTACACTATTTTAACCAATGCATAAATTCTGTTAAAAAGCAATTAGGTTAGGTTAGGTTAGGGAACGAAAAAAAGATTAAAATTTGGCTCTGTGGTCTATAGGACGCCGGTTCATGCCTGGGAAACAAGTGAACACCGAATTGTTATGTCCCGCCACATGACTGAACAACCTGACTGAACACTTTACGAACACCTACACAGAGTTATCACCAAAGTTTAGTAACAGTGAACAGGTGAACATTAGGGTAGGTGGTGTGACTCAGCTGATAAAAGTGAACAACGGAACAGGTTTATTGTTCAGTATGTCTAGTTTAAACAACTCTCTCTCTCTCTCTCTCTCTCTCTCTCTCTCTCTCTCTCTCTCTCTCTCTCTCTCTCGTGTGTGTGTGTGTGTGTGTGTGTGACCTAGTCTAACCTAACGTAACTTAACCTAATCATATTTATTCCTTCATCGCATCTTCCACCTCCTCCCCTTACTACCTCTCCCTCACTTACTCTGCATCCTCCCCTATCTCCCTCTCTTACTTTTCCCTCATCCTTCTCCTACTCCTCCTCCCCCATCTCCCTCACTTACTCTTCCCTCATCCGCCCCTCCCTTCTCTTTCACACACGTCCCATAAATCCAGCTCGGCCACGCCTGTATCCCCATTCCCACATAATAACGGAGTTCCCCCAAGAAACTTTAAATCACTGAAAACGGGAAAATCATTAAAGAAAATGGGTTTCCTCTCATACAACAAGATTCTTGCCCCCTTGACTAATATAAATAAATAAATAAATAAACAAGCAAGATGGCGAGGGGAAATAATAATAATAATAATAATAATAATAATAATAATAATAATAATAATAATAATAATAATAATAATAATAATAATAATAATAATAATAATAATAATAATAATAATAATAATAATAATAATAATAATAATAATAATAATAATAATAATTGTCTATATATGAAATGTTACTATATATTATTAGAATACATATAAAATACATATGTACTTAATATCTGTGTTTCTAAAACTGTAAATGTACTTATAAAACGTACTTTACCTGTGTACATGTACTTGTACTGTCCGTTGATAGATACTGAAATGAATAATGTATGACTGTGTGTCGCTTTGTCTGTATGAGTGAAGTTGTTTCTGAAGTATTGAAATGTGTTATGTGTCCGTACGTCTCTCTCTCTCTCTCTCTCTCTCTCTCTCTCTCTCTCTCTCTCTCTCACAAAACACCACACAAAAGCTGTCAACATCACTTATCATCATCACTACATCACCATAACACAACACACAATAATAATAACACACTTTGGTCAGGATGAATTATGTAAATACAAAATTTCTTATTCTCCCTCAAGTGTTAATTCGAAAAACTGTACCATTCTTTCGACACAGGAAACCCCTTAAGTGAGAGAGAGAGAGAGAGAGAGAGGAGAGAGAGAGAGAGAGAGAGAGAGAGAGAGAGAGAGAGAGAGAGAGAGAGAGAGAGAGAGAGAGAAACCCATCTACTGTGTTCCCGGATAAGAGGGACCCATGTCACCTACTCCAGTATTCATGGGAGCTTCAGCCATTTTTTTCCTCAGTTTTCGAATCATTTGAGTTTTCTTAATTATTCACGAGAAAAAATAGTTATTTCTAATTGTTCTGATGAAAAAAATGGTATAAAAATTGTGATATTGGAGAACTGACGCGAGTTTTTTCCATGGCTGATATATTCAAATTAATAGTTTAAAAAAATAATCCAAAAAGACATATAAGTATTTGCTAATTACATATATCATAAAATACTATGTTTATTTTATTATTTTATTTTATTTTGTCATCGGTTTGATTGTCGTTTGTTTACATGGCGTCATCAGCTGTGAGAGTTGTTATAAGATTCACACGGATGAGGATCCTTCATTGTTTACACCCCTTCCCATCACTCCAGCCATGATATATTCACAGGAACCCGTCACACCCATGCCGTACGTTGAGGCCATAGACAGATATCGTAATTAAATATCTCCTACACTCAATAGTAAACACAAGCACTACAAGCACTGCATCTCCGCCCCTTTCAAGCACCACAAACACCCCATCTTCTCCCCATCCAGTACCACAAGCACCCCATTCTCCTCCCCAGCTCATCTCCCAAACGTCAACACACACACACACAAGACTGAAGAACATGTATTCATAGGTGAGTCAATTTCCCTGTTAGGTGGGGGCGGGAAAACTAACCAAGGGGCGGACGTTTAATGAAGAGTACCGCGCCTCACTGCACCCCGAAACGGCTCTTCATCTCAGCTCTTGATGACGGATGGCGTCAGCGAGGAGGAGGAGGAGGAGGAGGAGGTGGTGAGGTGTGAGGTGAAGGAGGTGGTGAGGGGAGGTGTGAAGAGAGAGAAGGTGAGGTGGTGTGGTAGAGGTGAGGTGAGGGGGAAGGAGATGGTGGTGATGGATGGAGAGTAAGGAAGTGGTGGCGGTGGTAATATTGGAGGAGAGAGAGATATCTGACCAGTGTAAACAAATCAGATAATTGAGTTACATATTATAGTTCTCCCTGTTGTTGTGATTTTAATGATATTACGTAAAACACACACACACACACACACACACACACACACACACACACACACACACACACACACACACACACACACATCTTTCCTCTCTTTTATTCATTATTTTTGTCATTACTTTAATATCCTAACAAGGACACACTGCATGCTCATTGACAACAACACAGAGTCATAAAAAATAGTGAACTCATTGATGAAACAAGGTCAGTGAACCTGGGCTGCCATACCATCACCACTATCACCACTACAATCCCATCAACACCATACCACCACCACCACCACCACCACCACCATCACCACCACCACACCACCACCACCACCACCACCACCACCACCACCACCACCACCACCACCACCACCACCACCACCACCAGACTAAGGGTCAACCACCTCATCTCACCTGTCCAGCTCACCTGTCCGCCTCCCTCCAGCCATTACATCCCACCTGTCAAGCTGTGTCGCCTCTGATATACTGTACACCCGTCATCAACACTCAGATATACAGACAAACACTACACTTTTATATATCATCCCTAAGATAACACTATCATCAATGTGTCATCGATGAGATAAAAACGTCATCAGTGAGGGGATTATGTCATCAATACGTCATCACACACACACACACACACACACACACACACACACACACACACACACACACACACACACACTACCACCAACCTTCTATACATAAGAGAAGAATATTACTGATAAAGTCTACGGTCATTGTCACCCACGTTTCACTAACTCTGGTCAGGTATATCAAAATATCGCCTCTAAGTAAACAACCTCATCAATGTTTCGAGATGATTGGTCCAGCGTGATCTTGATTCCACAGCCAATCAGAACTCTTGTTGGCTCATAGCTCGTTATCTTGAGGTAGAGTTCCTTTATGCTGAGTTTATTACGACCAAATAAATGTCTATCTTGAGTTATTATTTGTGGTATAAATTTTTCTTCTATTAAGATGTATTTTTCTTCCTAATGGCGAATCGTAAATGTCGTGTAAACAAACCAAAATGTAAACAAACTCTGCATCGACGACAAATGGGAGAACTAAACCTCAGTAACCAGACTCTAGGTACAGACACTCTTTAGGTACTCACACTCTCTAGGTACAGACACTCTTTAGGTACTCACACTCTCTAGGTACAGACACTCTTTAGGTACTCACAGTCTCTAGGTACTCACAGTCACTAGGTACTCACAGTCTCTAGGTACTCACAGTCTCTAGGTACTCACACTCTCTAGGTACTCACACTCTTTAGGTACTCACACTCTTTAGGTACAGACACTCTTTAGGTACTCACAGTCTCTAGGTACTCACAGTTACTAGGTACTCACAGTCTCTAGGTACTCACACTCTCTAGGTACTCACACTCTCTAGGTACTCACACTCTCTAGGTACTCACACTCTCTAGGTACTCACACTCTCTAGGTACTCACAGTCTCTAGGTACTCACAGTCTCTAGGTACTCACACTCTCTAGGTACTCACACTCTCTAGGTACTCACACTCTCTAGGTACTCACAGTCTCTAGGTACTCACAGTCTCTAGGTACTCACACTCGCTAGGTACTCGGGCCTCTAGCGTGCACCACTGTCTTACCGACTTGGCCAAGAAACTCTCTTTATATCACCACGTAAACTGAGCCTCTTCCCTCTCTGGGGTCGCCGCCTCCAACACCTCCCGGAATATATCGTAAAGTGTTAAGGTGTGTGGCTCCAATTTTATGCAAATTAGTTGTAGTGGTGTCGAAATATCAGCTGTGTGTGTGAGAGAGAAGGAGGGAAGGAGGGAGAGAGATAGAGAGAGAAGGAAGGAAGGAGGAAGGGAGAGAGAGAGGGAGGGAGGGAGAGAGAGAGAAGGAAGGAGGGAGGAAGGGAGGGAGGAGGATGGAGGGAGAGAGAGAGGAGGATGGAGGGAGGGCGGGAGGGAGAGAGAGAGAAGGATGGAGGGATGGCGGGAGGGAGGGAAAGGGAAGAAGGGAGAGAGAGGGAGAGACCTTATCTAACCTAACCAAACTCTTCATTAAAATCAGATTGGAAAAAGCAATTCACTCCCTTTCCTCCTTCATTTCCTCCTCCTCCTCCTCCTCTCCCTCCACTTCTCCTACTTCCTCCTCCTCCTCCTCCTACCTCTCAGCTTCTCCTAATCCTCCTCTTCTCTTCCCTCCCACCCATCTTCTTCCCTTCACTGACCTCCCCCCTCCTCCCTCCCCCCGCAGGACTAATTTAGGTAATGACCCCATAAAGAGGACGGTCCACTCGTCAACGTCATCGGGAGGAGAAAGTTTGGGAAAGTTTAGAAAGTTGTGAATTATGATAACATCTCCCCCCCCCCGTCCTTCATGATAAATTTTTCACCCTTTCTGTTTTGTCCATTCAAGTTATTATTTTTGGTTTTAGAATTGAGGGTTGAGAGGGGGGTTGAGAGGGAGTGGAGAGGGTGGAGAGTGGAGAGGGGGTGGAGAGGGGGTGGAGAGAGGGGGTGGAGAGGGGTGGAGGGGGTGGAGAGGGGATGGAGAGGGTGGAGAGGGTGGAGAGAATTGGAGAGGGGGGTGGGGAGACAGGGTGGAGAGAGGGGATTCGAATGGGGAGGGAAGGGTGGGGAGAGGGAAGGGGGTGGAGAGGTGAGGGGAAATTGGCTACAGACCCAGAAAATATTGCCTCTCTCTCTCTCTCTCTCTCTCTCTCTCTCCCAGACAATGGTAGTTTGCTTTCTTTTATTACGTTCTTGAAAAATATAAATTTTCTTTCTTTTTTAATGTTTTTATCGGAAAATAATGCGTTAGTTTCTCTTTCTCCCTCGGGAAATATTGTCTATATTTCTTTCCAGAGAGAAATGTTTTACTTTCTTTATCACTTTCTCTTTCTTTTTCGGTAATTAATGTCTCACTCTGTCTATTTATCAGATATTAATTACCTTACTTTCTCCTGAGTGAGAATTAATATCTCACTTTCTCCTACTTTCCAGACTACTACCTCACTTTCTCCTTCTTTCCAGACTACTACCTCACTTTCTTCTAAAATTCTTCCTCAATTTTTGTCTCTTTCTCTTAATGACTTCTTCAGTAAATTATATAAAAATTAGATTAACTTAGATTAGATAGAGTAAGTTAGCTAAGATTAGATTTGGTTAGACTAAGTTAAGATTACTTTTGATTAGGTTAAATTAGGTTAGACTAGGTCAGGTTAGGTTAGGTTAGGTTAGGTCTGCCGTTGTAAATTTCTATAAATTATTTCAGACTGACTAACACACGCACGGATTCTCTGACATAAACTGTAGAAAGCCGGACACGGGTCGGTGGTCACAAGCTTTCTTTTTACTTTCTCTGGGAGTGAAAGGATGAGCTCTTAAGTAACATATTCTGGAGAAAGTTGTTAGTAATTCCCGAGAAACGTGAGAGGAAAATGAGACAATGTTTTCTCGGAAATTAAAAGCAAGGCATTAGTTTATGGAGAAAGTGAGGTAGTATTTGTGGTGAAAGTGAGTGAAAGTGAGGTAGTACTTGCGGTGAGATGAGAGAGAGTGAGCCAGTATTTTGTTAGAGATATGAAGCATTATATTTTAAAGAGAAAGTGAGGTATTAGTTTTTAGAGAAAGCAAGTGTGGTGGTACTGTTTGGTCACGGGTGAAAGCGAGGCAATAGACTCCGGTTAAGTGAGAGAAAGTAGAGGCGAGAACAAGACACCATTTACCCCGTGATTGCACAACCAGAGAAAGTTTACCAAGTTATAAGAATCTGACACAACTTTTAAGAAAGAGAAAGTTTGGCTTGAAAAGAAAGGAAGAAAGAAATTTGGCTTGAAAGAAAGTAAATTATCACAGAAAGAAAGCAACACTAGAATGAGGTGAAAGGAAGTATAATCAGGGTCTAGGTACTGTCCTGTGTTCTGTCTCGGGCACTGTCTCGGGCAATGTCTCGGGCACTGTCTCGGGCACTGTCCCGGGTACTTTCCCTAGTACTCTGGGTCTCGGACTACATCAGTGGCAGAAAAAACACCCAATCCACACGTTATTTTTTTAATTATCTTTATTTGACCTTTTTTTTACCCCTACTCTCTCCTCTCTTTCCATCTCTCACACCCTTTCTCTTCCCCCTCCCTTTCCCTCACTTAAAAAAACATCCACTCTCCCCCTTACATAAAAAGCTCACCTAACCCCCTTTCCCTTCCCTTCCCTTCAACATTGAAATATTTCTACCATTAAGGGAGGCTCCACGCTATGTATTATGCCTACGTGTATAATGTATCTATAATGGCAGAGGCGATACAGCAATATGATAAAGGCCGGGGCAGAGGGGCAGGAGGGGGCAGAGGGGTGGTGAGGGCGGAGGGGGCAGAGGGGACACTAAGGGAGGCGACATGATGGTGAATGGGGTAAGACGTTCAGGGGAGGGGAGGTGAAGAGGGGGAGGTGAGAAGTGGGAGGAGGAGAGAGGTGGGGAGGTGAGGGGTGGAGGCATGTGTGTGGGGATCTAATTGTTGCAGATGGCGCTGGTTATTATGATTACAGGATGGTGGTAGGTGACAGGGTAGGTGATGGGTGGGTGATGGTGGTAGGTGATGGTGGTAGGTGATGGTGGTAGGTGATGGTGGTATGTGATGGTGGTAGGTGATGGTGGTATGTGATGGTGGTAGGTGATGGTGGGAAACGGGTGTGAGAGTAAAGTGAGGGAGAGAGAGAGAGGGAGGCAGACGAGGAGGATAAAAGGAATATTAAACTAGCTCGGTGAGTGGGGTGAGAGGGATGTTAGCAGAGTGAGTGGTAAAATGAGAGGGATGTAAGGAAGTAAACCACGATGAGAGGGGTGACCCTTTCTTGATGGAAGGGGGCAGGAAGGGTGACTGACAGTGGTAATATAAACTTGGGGTTATGAAAGAGAAGGGGAAGCAAAGATGAGAGAGAGACGTCATTGACTCAACCAAAGGAAAAGAAAGTTTTGACAGGATAGGGATCAATGGTGCTATCCTATTAGAAAGTAAGAAGGGATAGAAGACCTTACCGGGATGGGAGGACATTCCTTTCCATAATGGGATGGCGTGTTGATCTGGATAATGGCAAAGGATTAAACAGATGTTTGTTGCCCTTCCATTAAACAAGGTGAAAGGATTTACATATGTGGGAGAGGTAAGGCGTCTTTAGATAGTCAACTGTGTAAATTTGTAAATCAACAACACAAAAGAAACCAAGAGTGTAAATAAGATGTAAATTTATGGGAGTGTGAACTAAAATATTTACAAAATCTAGTAAACATATGTAAATCAGAGGACGTGAGACTTACACATTTGCACAGGTGACGTAAATATATGTAAATTACAGGACATCAGACGAAAACATTTACATTAGGTGATGTAAATATACGTAAATTACAGGACATTACACTTACACATTTACACAGGTGAAGGTAAATATATGTAAATTTTTGTGTGATAGAAACGCACCTTCCCGGAGCTGAGGTAATTCTATGAAAATAATATTAAGGTGAAATAATCTGGCGTGTCTTGTGGTTGTTGGAGGAGGAGGAGGAGGAAGAAGGAGAAGGTGGAGTAGGATGAAGAAGAGGAGGTGGAGGAAGAGGCGGAAGAAGAGGAGGAAGAAGGAAGAGGAGGAAGAGGAAGGGGAGGAGGAGTGAGCGTTGACGGGAGGCTGTGTGTGTGAAATATGGTTTGCAATATCCTTCCAGTTTTTCAGCGGGTGAGGAAATTGGTATCGTGGTTGAGATGGTGTGTGTGTGTGTGTGTGTGTGTGTGTGTGTGTGTGTGTGTGTGTGTGTGTGTGTGTGTGTGTGTGTGTGTGTGTGTGTGTGTGTGTGTGTGTGTGTGTGTGTGTGTGTGTGTGTGTGTGTGTGTGTGTGTGTGTGTGTGTGTATAGGTGTGTGTGTGTGTGTGTGTGTGTATGTGTGTGTGTGTTATAGTCACATAATCCATGTCTGCAATACACATGAATCTGTACACACACACACACACACACAATATCACACAACGTTTGGCCTGAGACGTTCAACTCACCATCGTATTCCATTATTACACAGTCCTCCCTGAAGTCCACGAGTCCATATTTACTCGGACCTTTTCACATAGGCTTAAATCGTTGACACATGAAAGATCCAAGAAAGAACCCGTGTTGCACTGGAGGCGCCAGATTGCGAGAGAGAATCGATACATATGAGAAAATTAGGGAGGGGAAGGGGTTTGAGGGGTGGGGGCAAGGGGGTAAGGGTAGGGGTGGGGGGGCAGGGGTAAGGGGTAAGGGGGGTAAGGGGGGTAAGGGTAGGGGTGGAAGGAAGGGGAAGGGTGGAGTTGAGAGGCTGGGATTATTTTGGATACGATTGAGTTGGAGTAATTTGATCATGTGTCTGTCATGAGGACTATTACATCTTCAGTGCTACAGACAGACAGACAGAGATGCGTATTTCTGTTTCTTCTTCATGTCTACCACCTTTTCCTCCTCTTAAACCTTCTCCTCCTCACCTCCTCGTCTCTCCTCAGCCCCAAAATAAAAGACAGATGGGTAAAAGATGACGTCACACACACTGTACACGAACGAGACACCTTCACCTGGATTACCGCCGCCATGTCAACAAGGTCCTGGCAGTGAGTGTTTTCTCCCGTGTGTAGCCCGGATCTATCTATCTATCTATCTATCTATCTATCTATCTATCTATCTATCTATCTATCTATCTATCTATCTATCTATCTATCTATCTATCTATCTATCTATCTATCTGTCTATCTGTGTGTCTATTATTTTTTTACGATATTTGAAGCACAATTTTTTGTATCTTTTTATTCTAATGTTTGTTATAAATGGAGAGAGAGAGAGAGAGAGAGAGAGAGAGAGAGAGAGAGAGAGAGAGAGAGAGAGAGAGAGAGAGAGAGAGAGAGAGAGAGAGAGAGAGAGAGAGAGAGTTGCCTAAGAGGATTTCATCTATTCCATAAATATTTTTGTGAGGAGACTGATGAGGTAAATGAAGGGAGAGAGAGAGAGAAAGAGAGAGAAGGGAGAGTGAAGGAGAGTGTGGGAGAGAGAGAAGGGAAGTGAGAGAGAGTGTGAGGGAAAGTCAAGAGTAACGACGGGAAGTGTGAGAGCTGAAAAGAAGAACAAATAGAGAGGAAGAAAGAAAACTAAAGAGAAGAATGAATAAAGATAACAGAAGGAGAAAATAGAAATGAAAACTAATCTACAAAATTAAAATAAATTAAAAATAACTTAATGAATAAATGAATAATAAACAGATATAATATAACAAATATAAAGAAACATGATGAAGATAATAACTATGTATATTTGGGTCACCTAACCTAACCTAACCTAGATTAAGTTAGGTTACGTAAGGTTAGGTTAATCGTATAACTGACCAGTGAGTAATAATCTGGGGTGGCTAATATTCAGGTGCTTTCCTTTGTAAAACTTAAAACGTAAGGGTGAATTTGTTAGAGGTGAGGTGGAGCCAGTTACGGGCGGTGTGGATACAGCACACTGCACTCTATGTCCTCATTACACAAGAAGCCAGCGTGGGCGGCGCTACACTCACCCACCTTCACTTTTATCTGTATGTCAAGTATGGAACCTATTGACAACTGGGTCGACTAGGGGAACATCAGACACGAATCAAACGACCTTTAGTATAGAAGACGAACGCCGTATCCATTCAGCCACCGCACCCCCGATGTATTACCCAAGAAAATTATAAAAAACCCCACAAAAAATCCTTTACCTGATGAATGTTTGCCATGGCGTCATTCATCAGTTGCCACTCGTCATTTTTTTTACCTTAATTAATATAACCTGACCTTGGTATGACCCGGAAATAGCATAGGAATCACCGAGAGCCGTCGCCTCACTCACCCACGTCTCGTCTCATCTAAGAAACCCATCCTAACGTCTAGCAAACCCCCGGGGAAAATAATTTAATCACCCAATTCAATTAAAAAACAAACATTCTGACAGACCAACACACGAGTACTTGTCTCCTCGAAACAAAGAAAACGGAACACAAAAAAAACAATAATTTACAGAGAAAGAAAACGGAAAAAAGTGAACATTATGGAGGGTAACTACACTAAAAACACCTTAAGTTCACAACAGTGTAGATCCATTGTTGATGACTGTTAATCCACCATTGTTTACCTAATCCACAACCTATTATTCCTCTGTATTAATCCATCATTGTTTACCTAATCCACAAACCATTATTACCCATTTTTCTCATTAGTTTTTATTCTTGTGGTTATTTAATAAACAAGGAATCAACCACCAGTTGTTTTCGTGTTACGGTATGCAATATTAATAGTGACAAGTCGGCCATTTGTAATTAATTCATAATATTATTTCTTGTGATTTATTTTGTTATTGTCTATTAAGCAGTGTTATAAATGGTCAATGTAACTGGTCAAAGCTGTTTTTTTTGTCACACACACACACACACACACACACACACACACACACACACACACACACACACACACACACACACACACACACACACACACACACACACACACACACACACACACACACACACACACACACACCTCCTTCATCCTACCTTATCACTCTCTCTCCCTCATTATTTCCTCATCATCATCCATCTGTCCTCCTTCTACCCCCCTTCTTTCTTTTCCTCCATCATCATTCCTCTCTCTCCCTCCCTCCCATCATTAGCCTCTTTTTTCTCTCCCTCTTCCTGCTTTCCGCATTATTCTCTCTCTCTCTCCCCATTTAGGAGACAGTTCGGTCCGGCTAGATTTGTTTGATATCGAGGGTGAGAGAGAGAGAGAGAGAGAGAGAGAGAGAGAGAGAGAGAGAGAGAGAGAGAGAGAGAGAGAGAGAGTAATAAAAATAATAAGATCAATTGAAAATACCACAAAATTAGTTAAAAATCCCACAAACTCAAGTAAAAATCGTCTCCCAAATCAGTTAAAAATCCCACAAAAATCAGGTAATATCCCACAGCGTCTCGGGAAATCCCCTGGACTGACCGCCTAATCAAGTGAATTTTATAGCCAATAAGAATCTCACACTGAGCTGTAAACCTCGGGATTGGCTGCCCATGTTATCTCTCTGTCTCTCTCTTTTCCATCTCCGAATCTTCTGCCTCTTTCTTATTTTCGTTTTCTCTCTCTTTCTCTGTCTCTTCTCTCCTTCGCTCTCTCCCTCTCTCTCTCTCTCTCTCGTCACTCAAGATAACTCACCGTCCAGTTCTGTTATCTTACTGTTGACGGGGTTATCTCCTTAGGGTTATCCTTCACTAACCCTGGCCGCTACGTGTCAACAGAATCATTAAGATAACATGATATCTTTTTTTACGTCCCTCCGTTATCTTACCAACAGCAGTGAAGATAACAACTCCTCTCCCTGTGTGTGTGTGTGTGTGTGTGTGTGTGTGTGTGTGTGTGTGTGTGGTGTGTGTGTGTGTGTGTAAAATTTTTCTCCTACTAATGATGCTTCAGATAGGTGGAAGCTAGACCATAACAGACATACAAATATTCATTAGGCTGTCAGTCACTTCTCTCTCTCTTCTCTCTCTCTCTCTCTTTTTTCATTATATATATTTTAACACTGAAAAAATATATAAATAAAATAAAATGAAGACAGATAGAAGACAGACAGACAGATAGACAGACAGACAGACAGACAGACAGATAGAGAAGACAGACAGACAGACAGACAGACAGATAGACAGACATATTGACAGACAGATAAATAAACCCAGCGATATTTACAGAACCAAAAATAATAAAACACTGACTCAAAATCTTTCTATGTTAAGGTAAATTATCATCTAATTTTCCCTATTCTACTTTTATCAACACTTCCTGGTGGGGAGATAAGTGGGGAGAGGGAGGAAGGTGGATCATTATTCTCCCCAGGAAGTAGGTGTCGATATCACGCCCCTGGGGAGAGAGGTGAGGGGAGGGTGTTGGGAGAGTTGGAGGGTGGGAGAGGGTGGGGAGGGGGAGGGGAGGGAGGGGAGGGGAGGAGGGAGGGGAGAGGAGGGGAGAGGGAGGGAGAGGGAGGAGAGGGTGGGAGAGGGTGTTGGGAGAGTTGGAGGGTGGGAGAGGGTGGGAGAGGGAGAGGGAGGGAGAGGGTGTTGGGAGAGTTGGAGGTGGGAGGAGGGTGGGAGAGGGAGGGAGAGGGAGGGAGAGGAAGGGAGAGGAGGGATGGAGGATAGAAGAATAAAGGGAAATAAATAAACAAGGAAAAAATCAACTTAAAAACAAGAAAATAAGAAACAAGTAAACAGGGAAAATAATCAACTCAAGATACAAAGACAAAATAAGAAAATAAGGAAAAATAAGAAAATGAGGACAATTAGGGAACCAGGACAATAAGCTACTCATTAATTAGGAAAAAGACAACACCCAGGTATTTTTGACCATCACTTTCATCAATTAAAACCAAAGGTAAATCCACCACATCATTAACCTCTAAATTACTCATTAATAAGGATTTACCTGTCGAAGTCCTAGTCTCTCTCTCTCTCTCTCTCTCTCTCTCTCTCTCTCTCTCTCTCTTTGCCCCTTTTCTCCCTCACCTCTCACTCTAATCCCCCATACCCCCTCTCTCTCTTCACAGGTCAAAGGTCAGATAGAGGTCAAGAAATATAATCACTACAATAGAGATAATTAACAATCTTTTCCATCAACATTAATTACAGGTAACAATAACATCTGAAGACGTCATCAATAACACCTGAAGACGTCATCAATAACACCTGAAGACGTCATCAATAACACCTGAAGACGTCATCAATAACACCTGAATCACCTGAAGACGTCAATAAATCACAAGATAAAAAAAAATCACATAACATTTCAGGTAATTTACTGACATTTGTACCCAAAATGGACGCCATCTGTTACAGTTCTAATTTACTGTAATGGGGTTTGTGTGGAGCTGGTAAAGATTCTGTTTTGTATCATGTATAAACTTCTGTATTATGTATTCTATATGTTATTATATGTATTCTCTTATGTTTGTTTGTTGTTGTTGTTGTAATCTTCGTCTCTTCCCCAATTATCCCATTATGGCGTTTTTTTTACCGTTTTTATCAATTGGTGTCGTCGATAATTGCGATAATTATGTAAATGTTGGATCATTCTTGTACCGTGGAGGTCATTACTGAGGTGATTATTACCATTGATTATATGGGGGGGGGCTGTTACCGGTGTTAAGAAGAGGAGGAGAAGAGAGGTGGACGAAGAGGAAGAGAGCAGGAGGAGGAGGAGGAGGAGGAGGAGGAGGAGATGAGAGTAGAGGAGAGGAGGAGGAGGGACAGGTTGCTGCTTTCACCTTATATTAAGAAGAAGAAAAAAGTAGAAGGGAGGAGGAGGAGGAGGAGAGGGGGAGGGGGGTGGGGAGGAGGTTTCACAGTTCAGACAGATGAGTGTGGGAGAGCACCGCTGTTGAGGTGATGGGGCGCCTCTCTCTCTCTCCCTCCCATCCACCCAACCTGTTCTTCACTCTCTCTCACTCTCCCCACCCTCTTCCCACCCACCTGCCCTCTCCCATTACTCTCCCCACCCACTCCCACCCTCTCCCCGCCCTCTCCCCAGCCACTCCCGCGATAAGTACCGTGAAAGCAAGATGGATGTGGGCAGCTTACACCATTAAGGTACAAACCCAGATAAAACCACCCACGATTTTCGACCATTTTCGTGGCAAGCTTTTAGAGGTGGCTTCCTGCTATTTCGCCCAGAAGGATATGTATACGAGAGAGGGAAGGAGGGAAGGAAGGAAGGAAGGAAGGAAGGAGAGAGGGAGGGAGGGTGAAGGAGAGGGAGGAAGGAAGGGTGATGGAGGGAAGGAAGGAAGGAAGGAAGGAAGGAAGGAAGGAAGGAAGGAAGGAAGGAAGGAAGGAAGGAAGGAAGGAAGGAAGGAAATATAGAAAGAAGGAAGGAAATAAAGAAGGAACGGAGAGAGAGAGAGAGAGAGAGAGAGAGAGAGAGAGAGAGAGAGAGAGAGAGAGAACTACTCCATCATCATAACTACTACCACAATTCTCACCGGCAATAACCACTGCTACAACAATTACCTTCTCTCTTCTCATACACAGACTGCCCATTAACATAACCATAACCACAATCTAGGAGCATCAACCACCGCTATTAACCACAACTACCACCAGCCACCACCACGACCACCCTCCATCGCCAGTAATATCTACCACAATCCCAACTAACATCCAGGATTATCTCAAACGTTATTGCCACCACAATCTAGATTAGTTTGAACCACCAACTACCACAACTACCACAATTACCACTCCCCTTTCCTCGCCTCATTAATAACCTCGTATTATTTTTCTACCACCATCACCACCACTATCACCATTACCACCACCATCACCACCACCACCACCACCATCACCACCACCATCACCACCACCACCACCACCACCACCACCACCACCACCACCACCACCACCACTATCACCATCATTGTTACCTCCTTTGTCCCTCTCTCTTCTCCTCTCTCCTCCTCAATTTCTTTCTCTCCCTCTTACCTCCTCCTCCTTCAGTCTGTCCAATCTAAAACTTTCTTCTTAAATTAATTACTATCGTAGTACCGACTTTGGCTGATTAGTCTCTCTCTTCATCATTCCTCTCCCCTTTCACCCTCTCTCCCCTACCCTCCAAGTGATTCTTTACCTTTCCCTCTCACTCTCCTTCCCTCTCATCTTCCCCCTCCTTTCATGTATTTCTTTAATCAATTTTCTTTTGATTTTTCTCCTCTCACTTCCACTCTCCCTCTATCCCTCTCTCACTTCACTTGGTTCCTCTTATTCCCTCTCTCTCCTCTTCCCTATGTTCAATTTTCATCTCTCCCTCTCCCTCTCACTTACTCCCCTTCTCAACCTCTCCCTCCTTCCCTCCCTCTCTTCCTTCCCCTCATTCTCTTCCTCTCTTCACTCTCTCTCCCTTCTCTAATTCTCTCCCTCCCCTCACTCACCCTACTCTCCCTTAACTCTCACTGATACCCTCCTGTTTCCTACCTCCCCTCACGTCATGTCTCATCTCTTCCCTCACGTCATGTCTCATCTCTCCCCTCACGTCATGTCTCATCTCTCTCCTCACGTCATGTCTCATCTCTTCCTCACGTCATGTCCTTGTCTCCCTCACGTCATGTCTCATCTCTCTCCTCACGTCATGTCTCATCTCTCCCTCACGTCATGTCCTTCATCTCTTCCTCACGTCATGTCTCTCATCTCCCCTCACGTCATGTCTCATCTCTTCCCTCACGTCATGTCTCATCTCTCCCCTCACGTCATGTCTCATCTCTCTCCTCACGTCATGTCTCATCTCTCTCCTCACGTCATGTCTCATCTCTTCCCTCACCAATCCCCATGTTTCTTAGTTCACAATATAGTGTTAACTTTACACACACACGAAAGATAAATTATAGATTAACACTGAAATAAATTCCTCTATTATATATCAGTATAGAAGAGAAACTAAACTAAATCAAAATCAAATTAAACTGATTTTTTTTAAGTTATATAAAAAAAAATTAAAAACCAGGAAGAGATTTTTAATTTATTATGGAATTTAAATTAATGGTTTGTTTTTAAATTTTTTTGTATTTATTTAGAGCCAAATTTCTGAGATAGAGTAGTGTGTACTCTCTCTCTCTCTCTCTCTCTCTCTCTCTCTAATACCACTCCTTTCCTTCTCCCTGTCCGTTATCTCTCTTACTATACTTTCGTTACCCCCTTCTCTCTTTCTCTCTCTCTCTCTACAAACACCTCACGTATCCTCCTCCCTCTTCACGACCCTCACTGGTCTTCCCGTAACACAGTCTATTATGAGGTGTTAGCCCCCCAGTAATGGCTCCACCACACACCTTATCCAGGAATATTTAACAGCCTCACGAGGGGACAGTATACCCCTATATAAATTCTCTAATTCGTTATACTATTATTTATTTTAGTATATTGTGTTAGATTCCTTCAAATTTGTTAAATATGTGTGATATGTTAATTTAAATGTCTGTGTGTTGGTAAGTTTTGATGCTTAAGTTCGTTGTTTATCGATATTCCTCTTCTCGATACTTCTCATCTACCTGTTGATAAGTACAGTACAGGTGTATCACGCCACACACCTGGACTCATTAACAGTTGTCACCTGCCCTACAGTCCTCCTGATGATTGATTAAGCAGCGAGACTAACCTAAAATAACAACAATAACACAAACCTACAATAACACTAGCCTGCAATAACAACAACATCAATAACATTACCCTACAATAACAACAATAACACAAACCTACAATAACACTAGCCTGCAATAACAACAACATCAATAACATTACCCTACAATAACAACAACAACAATAACTTACAATAACAAGAACAAACAATATCACTAAATAATTACACACAAAAATCTATTTAATTCACACGAAATAAAAAACATTTTGGTTCATTGTAATAAAACATTTCTCGGGGGACAGCGGCGTTAGCTACAGCTCTCCTTTCTTAGTTTAGGTAGACTCGCTGCCTAATTTTCTGGGCGGGTAGGCAGGCACTGAGCCGGGGGCACAGCTAGCGTGTGAGCCTCTACTCGAATAACAATTGCGACAGGGGGAGGAGGAACCTTAGGGGGGGTGTAAAGATTCTCTTGCACCCTCAATGATACGACTTGGTAATTGTGAGAGATAGTGAGAGAGGTGAGGGAGATGGTGAGAGAGAAAGAGGTGAAGAGGTGAGAGAGAGAGAGAGAGAGAGAGAGAGAGAGAGAGAGAGAGAGAGGAGAGAGAGAGAGAGAGAGAGAGAGAGAGAGAGAGAGAGAGAGAGAGAGAGAGAGAGAGAGAGAGAGAGAGTAAAAAAAAGTTCAGAGTAAGAATGATAAAATTACATATATTTCTTCTTACACAAAGTTACTAAATTCCTCATATATTTTTTCAGAAGAATAATTGAAAACTACTTAAACTTTTTTTTTCAGAATCAAAATTAAAAAACATAAATAAATCTTTTTCCAGAGAACCAAAGTTTAATGTGATTCTGATGAGAACATAATGTGGATAAAAGTGATATTGATTCTTACTTAAACATGACGTGTCCTGTGTGTGTGTGTGTGTGTGTGTAGGTGTGTGTGTGTGTGTGGTAAAAACTCGGCAACTTATGGTGGCCGGGGTAAGATAAAATATATAAAACAAAAATTAATCATATATTTTTCTCAAACTATAGTTAGGTTATTGTAGGCTTAATACTAATACTAATAACGTATGTTTAATGGGGAAAATAAATCTTGTGTTTGTCTTTCAAACTTTATCTATACCGACCACGCCATACCCACGCCCTCCCACGCCACACCCATGCCCTCCCTTGCCACACCCATGCCCTCCCTTGCCACACCCATGCCCTCCTTTGCCACACCCATGCCCTTCCGTGCCACACCCATGCCCTCCTTTGCCACACCCATGCCCTCCTTTGCCACACCCATGCCCTTCCGTGCCACACCCATGCCCTCCTTTGCCACACCCATGTCCTCCCGTGCCTCTCCCACGCACACCACACCTCTCCCACGACTCAGTATAGTTGTGTAGCTGGGGAGATTACATACATACATACATACATACATACATACATACATACATACATACATACATGGAAACCAAAATCTACTCGTTACCATAGCGACCAAGAGACCAGAAATATTATCAATAAAATCCATCTATTATCAGAACGTAATATATCGCTATCCAATGATTCTTCTTTTGTTGTTGTTGTTGTTGTTTTTACCGGGAGGGTTGGTTGCCATGGTGACGGAGAGCCCATAGAGATGTTGTCTACAAAAGTCATCAATCTTGAGAATGGCTTTTATGGTTATTCTCACCACGTGTTTTACCTCCATTAGTTTGTGTCGCTGAAGGGGGGAAGGGGAGTGGGGAAGGGGAGGGGGGGAAGGGAGGGGGGAAGGGAGGGGAAGGAGGGGAAGGGAGGGGGGGAAGGGAGTGGGAAGGGGGGGGGCAGGACGCCTGCGGCTGCATGTGACTTGTTAACTAACACTGATGCTCTGTCAGATTCTGTCTCCTGAGAGAGAGAGAGAGAGAGAGAGAGAGAGAGAGAGAGAGAGAGAGAGAGAGAGCAAAAACTGCTGATAATTCTCTCCCTAAATTTTCCCTCTCCCCTCCATCTCCCTTACCCCTCCCTATCTCTTCTCCCTCTGTCTCCCTTCTCCCTCCCTCTCCCCTCGCTTACTCCATTGTAAACAGACAAATTAGGAGTCTCGTTTCCTGTCAACTAAACGTTAAAACATTTCTGCCTTGTGATCTGAAACACTACTTTCCCTCACTCTCACTTTCTCCCACTCTCCTTCTCACTTTCTCCCACTCTCCTTCTCACTTTCTCCCACTCTCCTTCTCACTCACTCTCACTTTCTCTCACTAACTTTCCCTCACTCTCACTTTCTCCCACTCTCCTCACTTTCTCCCACTCTCCTTCTCACTTTCTCCCACTCTCCTTCTCACTCACTCTCACTTTCCCTCACTAACTTCCCTTCACTTCCACCCCCTCTAACTTTCTTCACTCTCCCTCACTCACTCTCACTTTCCGTCACTCCCTCTCACTTCCCTTTATTATCTCAATTACTCTCACCCCTCTCACCATCCAATAACTCTCTCTATTGCCACACAGTCTCTCTACTCTCACTAACTTTCTCTACCCATACACTCTCACTCTAAACACTAATGTATTTTTTATAAGCCAACAGATTCTCTTTTAAGTTGACTCTCCCTCTTTCTCTCTGTCTCCCTGTCTGTCTGTCTGTGTATCTGTCTGTATGGGATTGGCAGCTCTCTCTCTCTCTCTCTCTCTCTCTCTCTCTCTCTCTCTCTCTCCTGGCAGTGATTAACAGCGTCTGCCTGGCGGGCGTATGATGTTTTTCTTGGTAACTCGTCTCCAATGGCCGGTTGTTTTTATTGTCATCTCTCTTAGAACTATCCCAGAGGGAGAGAGAAAGTTAGGAAAGGTTAAAGATGCCGCACGAGAGAGAGAGAGAGAAGAGAGAGAGAGAGAGAGAGAGAGAGAGAGAGAGAGAGAGAGAGAGAGAGAGAGAGGTGGATGGATGATAGGAGGAAAACATATATAAAGTGAGAAAGAGACAGACAGACAGAGACAGACAGACAGACAGATAGACACTGTTATGTTAATTAGTTGCCATATGAAGGAAACTCCTGGTAGCTCACGACTTATTTTTTATTTATTTATTATTTCCTTACGTTTGATGTTGACGCCCTGGATTCTGAGGGATTTTAAAGAGAATGAGCTCCCCCTTCCCCCCAGCCCTCCCCTTCTCCCCCCTGGCACCGTAGAGTAAGCCCCCATTCCCCCTCCCCAGGCACCGTAGAGAAGTCCCCCTCCCCCCGGCACCGAGTCAAAAAGGGGAGAAATGCGTGTAAACATATGCAAATGTTGGGTCAATAATAATTGAAGCCACATCCTTAGTCACATCCTGTCCTGAAGCTTCGAGGGGCGCAGGGGGTAGTGAACAGGGGGGCGTAAATAATCTTGAGGGGGGTCTGTAGTTTATCTATCTATCTATCTATCTATCTGTCTGTCTGTCTCTGTCTCTCTGTCTCTGTCTCTGTATCTCTGCCTGTCTGTCACTACCATTAGTTTTTTAAACAGGCAAATTAATATAAAACTCGTATTATTGTCTGTCTGTCTTTATAATGTCTTAAGTTCTTGTCTGTCTCAGCATCTGTCTCTTACTGCCACTCATCTCTCAAGAACCTGTTGGAGAGAGAGAGAGAGAGCTAATTCACCTTAATACATTGGGTACATAAAAACAACAACAACAACAACAACAGCAACACAACAACAACAACAACAACATAAAACAACAACAACAACAACAACAACAAACAACAACAACAACAACAACAACAACAACAACAGCAACCTTAACAACAGCAACAACAGCAACAACAGCAGCAGCAACAACAACAACAGCAACAACAGCAAGCAACAGCAACAACAACAACAACAACAACAAAACAACAACAACATAACAACAAACAACAACAACAACAACAACAACAACAACAACAGCAACAACAACAACAACAACAACAACAACAACAACAACAACAACAACAACAACAACAACAACAACAACAACAACAACTGGGAAGAATCTTTTAAGTTCACCCTTAAAGAAGTCACAACAATCCACATATTTCACAAACAAGTCATTATTTCGCCTCTAATTGGCCCTAACAACCTAACTAACGACGACTTGCTTATATAATCATCATCATCATCATCATTATTATTATTTGTTATGATCATGTGTTGCTTATCATCCCTTTCTTCTCGGTCTGTTTTGGTTCCTTGATTCTGAAAGAGGGAGAGGGAGAGAGAGAGAGGGAGAGAGAGAGAGAGAGAGAGAGAGAGAGAGAGAGAGAGAGAGAGAGAGAGAGAGGGGGTAATTATTCTTATCCTCTCTCTCTCTCTCTCTCTCTCTCTCTTTCGTTTCTTCCCCTTCCCTGGGTTTTATGTCTCAATATCTTCCCCCATTTACCCTTCCACTTCATTTCCTTCCCTTTCATCACTTTTTTCCGACTTAAATTATCTTCCTGATCTTATTATTATTATTATTATTATTATTATTATTATTATTATTATTATTATTATTATTATTATTATTATTATTATTATTATTATCTCTCTCTCTCTCTCATTATTACATATTTGTTATTTTCTTGGGAATTCTCTTTAATTCTTCTTCTTTTTCTTCTTCTCTCGTTTTCTCTCACCATCTTCCCCTCTTTTATCTCCCCTCGCCTCCTACTAATCTCACTCTCAATACCTCCCTTCCTAAGCTCACTGTTCCTAATCTCACTTCTAATACCCTCTTCCTAAGTTCACTGTGCCTAATCTCACTTCTAATACCCTCTTCCTAAGCTCACTGTACCTAATCTTTGTGGTCGTCTCCTGGCCATCGTAAATTAGAAGTCTGAGTCTGCGTCCTATAGTCGTTAAGTCATATCTCAAGGTTTAACTTTCTCTCACTTTCTTACTCTTTCTCTCACTCATTACTTCTTACCTTTTCTCTCACTGTCTGTCACACTTTCTCTCACTTTCTCTCACTTTCTCTCACTGTCTGTCACACTTTCTCTCACTTTCTCTCACTGTCTGTCACACTTTCTCTCACTCCCTGGCCTTAATTTTCTTGTCTCTGGGGCATTTTCTCTCCCTTCTTCAGGATCGATAACAAGTACCACATAAAGTGATTTAGAATAACAATAACACCAATAAATAACGTCATCAATTACCCTTAACTGGATAATGTAAATAACGCAATAATACCTGTGATTTTTAACGCAATTAACTCAATACCAAACACCTGTGCTGAAATAACATCAAGGTAATTTACGCAATACTGAATAACTGAGCATAAAAAAATAAATCATTCTGTCACTTTACACACACAAAAAAAATCGTCGAATATATTCTATGTACCTCCCTCGACCCTTCAAATCCCCTCACCCCCCCTCCACCACTTCACCCCAACCCCCCTCTACCACCCCACCATTCCCCCACTCCCTCCCCCCTCCCCCAAAGGCTTCATTTAGCAGTATATGAGGCAGAGGGAACGTATCAAAAGGTCTCGTTGGCTTGTTCATCACGGGTACACAACATTACAGAGAAATTACAGCAAAATACAGGTTACAGTGAGGTAGTGGAAGGCTGAAATTAAATGGTGTGATACAGATTGGTGGAGAAATGTTGCGATTAAAATAGGATCACCTGAATGAGACACCATAGTTTATTTTACCTGAAGATTAGGCGACAAGAAAAACAACGAAACCAACAACAATAATAACAACAACAACAATAATAATAATAACAATAATAATGATAACAATAACAATAATAATAATAATAATAATAATAATAATCATAATAATAATAATAATAATAATAATAATAATAAGACACACAGGTAAAGACAACACTACAGTAATGGCAGGAACTAGGACAGGTAGGGTGCTGAGAGCATTAATTAGTGTAAGGGGTCAGAGTGTACCTGAAGATTGTGTTAAGAGGGCACTCGTGTTAACACTAACATTATGGAGAGAGAGAGAGAGAGAGAGAGAGAGAGAGAGAGAGAGAGAGAGAGAGAGAGAGAGAGAGAGAGAGAGAGAGAGAGAGAGAGAGAGAGAGAGAGAGAGAGAGAGAGAGAGAGAGAGAGAGAGAGAGAGAGAGAGAGAGAGAGAGAGAGCCACACCATCACCCACAACCACCCAACACACCACACCCTCTATCCAAGCACCACCCCTCCCCCTCCACACACGACTCGGTGCCAACTTCCAACCACTAAAACGACCCTTTAACTACCACCAAGACAGTTAAGGTCCTGATCTTTTAAGCCGTAAAACGTCATAAACTTTGCCTCACCTTTATACTCCAATGAATCCCCAGTGACACTTCAGTGGACCCAGATCCTCTTAGGCATGAAAATTAACATATTTTAGGGGAGATAGAGAGACAAACAGAATTAAAAACACCATCCCTCACACACACACACACACACACACACACACGCACACACACACACACACAGGCATCACCTTGTTTACACGTGTTTCGCTCTTGTCTTTTAAGCAAATGTAAACACACACGTCATGAGTCCTGGATGCAGTGCTGGAGGGCGAGGAGTTTGTTTACTATTTCTTGTTTGTTTGTTTGTTAGTCTGTTGTTTGTACTCGCATCGTTACACAGCGGACCCGACATGTGCTTGAGGAAAGTTCTTTAATTCAAAACTTAACCCCTTGAGTACGATATCTTAACCCCTTGAGTACGATATCTTAACCCCTTGAGTACGATATCTTAACCCCTTGAGTACGATATCTTAACCCCTTGAGTACGATATCTTAACCCCTTGAGTACGATATCTTAACCTCTTGAGTACGATATCTTAACCTCTTGAGTACGATATCTTAACCCCTTGAGTACGATATCTTAACCCCTTGAGTACGATATCTTAACCTCTTGAGTACGATATCTTAACCCCTTGAGTACGATATCTTAACCCCTTGAGTAATGATATCTTAACCCTTTGAGTACGATATCTTAACCTTTGAGTATGATATCTTAACCCCTTGAGTACCAACTTCCTTTCATATATATAAACAACACACACAGCCACACAGCCACATTACACACACACACACAGCAGAGCCTCGCCGTTCGTCTTTGCAATGTAAACATTCACTACACGTCTGCCACACCTCCACTTGGTGTGTATGTCTGTGTGTGCCGTACAATAGGTGGGCGGAAAAGGGCGTTTTTATGCGTTTTTATCGCTGCCTGTGACTGTTTCTCGTGTGCTTTATGCCTTTGGGAGATATTTCAAAGCTTCTGTGTGTGTGTGTGTGTGTGTGAAGGTAAGGTACATGACCTGAGTTAGTGAAACGTGGGTACAGACCGTAGACTTTCAATAATATTCTTCGCCTATGCTTAGAAGGTTGGTGTGTGTGTGTGTGTGTGTGTGTGTGTGTGTGTGTGTGTGTGTGTGTGTGTGTGTGTGTGTGTGTGTGTGTGTGTGTGTGTGTGTTTGATGAAAGGATGTTATTACTCAAGGGGTTAAAATATCGTACTCGAGATGGTTAATAACACGTGATACAAAATAGAACATCAAACAGGAGTAATTTGAGATCAATAAGAGTAAATATAACTGAATAAACCTTTAACACAATAAACCATATCGATAAATATTACTTTACCTGTTTTAATGTATGATATTGACCACCGGAGTCTTACTCATTCATTACCTGTAAAAGAAACAAATAAATGTTACGTTTACAAAATTATTTAATATAGTGTGTTTGTCTAACTGATGTTGTGTGTTGTTTATTTGGATGAAATTTGTTCATTAATGTCATATTTGTCCGTGTTATGTATGTATGTATGTATGTATGTATATATGTATGTATGTATGTATATATGTATGTATGTATGTATGTATGTATGTATGTAAACAGGTGAGTGACATGACACAAGATTAATGTATATACTAATAATGTTGCATCACCTGAAGATTAGAGAGAACCTAACCTAACCTAACCTAACGTAGACCAGGTGAGCTTCAGGTCTTATTGTATAGCATATCATGGACAGAGGTATAGAGCCACTTCCATGCTCGTGGCACTCTTAACGTTCGTGATATCCTGAACGTTCGTGGCACTATGACGGCTTATGGCACCCTGGATGCACGTATATGGAGACACATGGCACCCTGAACGCTTATGGCATCTTGAATGTTTATGGCACCCTTGAGGGCCAGCCGCCATAAATATCAACACGGGAGACGGTGTGAGAGGTGCCGCAGTGCCATACCAGTGACATGATTCTTTATACAGGAAATTTATTTTTCGTTTCCTGGTCAGATAGGCCTCAATTTTAACGGACCCTCAGTTCTAATAGGCCCTAGTCAACGTTTGTCTGTCATTTCAGTTTCCATTGTTAGTTAAATCTCTCCTCTCCCCCTCCACCCCTCACCCCCCTGCGACATCCCTCAGGTGAGAGAATAAAGGAGACTCCCCTCTCCTTCTCCACCTCTTCAAAGACTCCTACCCTTATTTTCCAGGTTCTTTCCTTTGCTGCTCCAGGTTTTCTGTCACGGGAGAGAGAGAGAGAGAGAGAGAGAGAGAGGAGTAAATACCCAATTATCTTCCTCTGTTCGCCATTGTTACGACACATAAAGGCCCTATATACGTGTGAGTGTTTGTCAGCCTTACAGAGACCTATGGGTAGGGTAGATCCGGGTGACTGATAGTGTTGACGTGGGAGACAGAGAATGAAGAAGACGATAATAAATGGTATGAAAGGAAGAGAGGAGAAGAATATTGATACTACTCTCACTGTTACTACTACTACTACTACTACTACTACTACTACTACTAATAATAATAATAACCAAACCAAACCCACACTGATAAAACACGATTTCTCTTAACACACAGTTCCGGTGCTTTTGGATATATGGTTGAATATACCCGAGAGGCTCCAATTTACATTTTTCGATTGTAATTTGTTTATACTTTCACTAGACTGACTCTCACCTGGTACCAGTAACTACACCAGGTATATACATATATATATTTTCTCTAATTTGTAAAAGTTAACTTCAAACATCATAAAAATAAATGAGTCAGTTGAACATTAATCTACATCCGGTTTATTTCTATTTTGATATTTAATTTTATTCTTCTTTAGTTGATAAATTTTTATGTTCGTGGAAATATAATAACATCAGAGGTAAGGTAAGGGTTAGGTTAGGTTAGGTTAGGTTACTTGTAATTTAAGTTTTTTTTTTACCTTAATTGAACTACCGGTACGAGGGTTAACACATTAGGGGAGAATTTAACACATTAGGAACTTCCACTTTTCAGTCTTAAACTTTGCATCGATGTTTTATTCAATCTTGATTTACCAACAAACATTTATTGTGTTGGCAATAATGTTTATTTGTTTCTCTGGTGTCTATATCCTAGGTTACCTTCTCTCCCTCCTTCTCACCTCCTTACCTCCCTCTTTCCCCCCCTCCCTCCCTCCTTCTCCCCCTCCCTCTCTCTCTACCTCCCTTCCCTCCCTCCTTCTTTCCTCCTTACCTCCCTCTTTCCCCCCCTTCCTCCCTCCCTCTCCCCCTCCCTCTCTCTCTACCTCCCTTCCCTCCCTCCTTCTTTCCTCCTTACCTCCCTCTTTCCCCCCCTTCCTCCCTCCCTCTCCCCCTCCCTCTCTCTCTACCTCCCTTCCCCCTTCCGTCCCTCCCTCTCTCCCATCCATCTTCCGGGTTACCTCTTGCAGAAAATGGTGTAATGAAGCAACACAATAGAGTTTCGCAAGGTAATCAAATTTAGACAAGGTATCCAGGACCAGGCAAAATACCTTTATCCCACAAGCTATTAGGCACTCGCAAGAATTTACATACGATTTACACAGATACATAGACCCACTGGCCACTGAGATGGAAGATGATCCTTTAGCAAATAATGTTGAAATAAATAAATGTGGGTAATTTTGGTGGTGGGTTGTGGTAGGTGAGGGTTGGTGTGGGTAATGTGGGTTGATATGGGTAGGGATGTTGGTTGGTGTGGGTGATGTGGGTTGATATGGGTAGAGATGTGGAATGGAATACCCACCTTGAACTAATCTAAACCCAGTTTAGCCTAATCTAACCTAACCTAACCTAATCTAACCTACCGTAACCTAACCTAACCTAAACAAAACTAAACCGGCGAGCACCAGGAAAATTAAAATTCAGGTCAGGTTTTATTCCCAGTTAATCGAATTGGTTTTAACGTGACGTGGAGAGGTAATAGTGAAGCCAGTGTGGAGAGGTAGAGAGGCCACGGTGGAGAGGTAGAGAGGCCACGGTGGCGAGGTAGAGAGGCCACAGTCGAGAGGTAGAGTGGAGAAGAGAGGCAGTGGAAGGTAGAGAGGCCCCGGTGGAGAGAGTAGAGGGCCAAGGTGGAGGGGGTGAGGCCACGGTGGAGAGAGAGAGGCCACGGTGGAGAGGTAGAGAGGCCACGGTGGCGAGGTAGAGAGGCCACAGTCGAGAGGTAGAGAGGCCGCCACATCACCACCACTGTCCCTCCTTTTGAAGACTTCTGAGCTGATGTAAAGTGTCAAAGAGAGAACTAAAAAAAATAAAAAAAGATAAATAAAAGATACAGAAATAATCATAAGAAGATACAAAGAGAAAGATAAAGACAGAGGCTAAACAAACAGTGAAGAATGAATAGAGTAATAAATGGTTAGAGAGGGATACCATAGTCATCCCCCAGACGGCCTGTATTGTGACGTCACGATGTAAACAAACACATCCGGGACCTCTTTTGTCTCTAGGGGCATTATACTACAGGGCCAAGTTTACCCTGAGATTACCCCCCCTTGAGTGTGTTGTACGAAGGGCCTCTCCTCACTCTGACACACACACACACACAGCGGGCGAGTGGATAAAGTGCTCACATCATGTTCATCGGGTCGCTGGTTCGTGCCCTCGGAAACACCCCCTCACGCCCCTCCTATTCAACTGATTTTAAAATGTAAATGGATACCTCACCTCACCTAACCTAACTTAACAACAATCTAGGGAAGTGAAAGGCGGCCGATGGAAGAGCCTGTTATATTGTCCCTTAGTGTATCGAAGCTTTAGTGTACAGTATACCATATCCGCAACGGCTCTAAGGGGTCGTCAGGGGTTATGTGACCTGGTTATACTCTCTCTCTCTCTCTCTCTCTCTCTCTCTCTCTTTCTCTCACTTCAGTCTGATTTCCGGGCTTCCTCTCTCACTCACTTAACATCACTAGGCAGCAGCTAGGATAACAACAACCCCTCCTAGGCATCAAGTAGTCTCAGCAGACATCCTAGCTTTTCTTCTCTGGGTCTCCGGTTGCTGGGATTTCCTAGGCATTCCGCTAGGCCGTCTGGGAGAATGTTAAATGAACCGGCGATCATAAATCTCCCAGCGTAGAGGGATTGTGAGTGAGAGAGAGAGAGAGAGAGAGAGAGAGAGAGAGATTTTATTATTACCTGGAAAAAGTTCAGGATATTTAAGTAAGTTTAAACAAGATTGAAAGCTTAACTGAACGTAAGATAATAATCAATAGTCCTAACGGGTCCCAGTCCTAATGGGTACCTAGTCCTAATGGGCCCCAGTTCTCATAGGTCCCAGATCTAATGGACCCTAGTCACAATCGGCCATAGTCATAATGGGTCCTAGTCCTAATGGGAACTAGTCCTAATTGGCCCTAGTTGTAATGGGAACTAGTCCTAATTGGCCCTAGTTGTAATGGGAACTAGTCCTAATTGGCCCCCAGTACTAACCTGCACCTGACGCTATAGTTTCTGACCCTTAATCACCTGACTTCACTACTGGGTTCCGTGGTCCAGTTAACCCGCAGGTGACGGCCCAGGTAAGACTAATATTTACCTTAACTCAGGTGTAATAATGAGTTAAGTTTGTTGTGGACGACTCGGTGATGTGTTAAGTAAAGATATGCTAATTCACTATATGCTCGTCTCTCCCTCGGCAGTTAATATGCAAATGAACTCTGAAATTTCACGAGTTTAGTTGTAATATACTATAGTTGGTGTATATTTTACCATACATTATACGTACATAGGCACTGTATACATGTGTGTGTGTGTGTGTGTGTGTGTGTGTGTGTGTGTGTGTGTGTGTGTGTGTTACCGCCGAAGTCAATCATCTATTTAGTGACGTCAAGAGATTTATCAGCCAATCATCTGTTCAATGACGTCAGAGATTTATCAGCCAATCACCGTCCAAGAAGCGCCTCATCCAGAATTAATTTCCGCCTCTCAGTTGTTGACATTGGGAGAGATGAACGAGCGAGACTATCTCTTATTTTATCTCTCTCCTTCTCTCACATCTTCTCTCTATCTTGATCCTTACTTACCTCCCTCCCTCCCTCTCTCTCTGTCATTATTCCTCCTCTTCTTTTAATTTATCCCTTAAACTTATTTTTATCATAGCTTAGTCTCATCTCTCACCTTTATCTCAGTCCTCCTATTCTCTCTCTCCATTCGTGAATTCTCCTTGTACTTCTTTCTCTCACCTTAATGCCAAAGGCTGATCAACAGTAAAATTTTAGGAGCCAAACTTTGAGGTCCTTAGTCGTTATAGAAAATGGGAATTGTGAAGTTGTAAAAGAAAATGGTTAGTGGTGAGTGTCAGAGAAAACGACCAGTGACAGTATTAAAGAAAACGGGCAAGGACCATAATAGAAAACGGGCAGTGAGTAACAGTATCTTAGAGAACGGGCAGTGACCATAATAGAAAAAAATAAAATAGTCACTGGTTAAAGAAAGAGAAAACGGGCACTGCTAGCATCAAAGAAAACGACCAACAGATAAAATATAAAATACAAAGGTGAACAGAAAATGGTTTAAAATGGCTGTACGCGACACCATCAAACGCCGCTCTGCCATTCTAATGACTCGCTACACCCAGTTGCTACACCCAGGCAACAGCATAGTGTCATGGTAACGATACACCTTGGTACACAGAACAGGGTAGAATATAATTGAGGAAAATGATCAATACTGAGGCTGTTTGGATGATCTACGTGGGCTTGAGTTGGTATCTATCTATATATCTATCTATCTATCTATCTATCTATCTATCTATCTATCTATCTATCTATCAAAATAAAATATAGATACATAAACCAAAAAAAACAAGGGTTCGACGGGAAGAAAAAAAAAATAGGAAAAGAAAATTGTTCAGGAGGACAAGTCAGCCATATCATAAAGACTAGAAGTGTCCCCCCATAAAGAGCAAAGTCTGACGCATAAAAGAAAATGGTGTGTT